>NW_027506765.1:0-45393 GCF_021521415.1 Bidens hawaiensis
GGCGGAAAAATCGAGGTGCGGCGACTAAGTCGTGATTGTTGAGCACAATAGTATAAAAGTCTAAATGCATAAACATAACCAAAATGTCAAATATTACATCAACCAGGTAACATGAAACAAATTGTTTTAATACAAAATATCAAGTTTCCAACAACTCCTAGTCTAGCCTTCATCTTTCTAAGGCCTCTAAACTTGCTAGGGATTTCTTGCTGCATTATTTCCTGAAAACATGTAACAAACTGTCAACTACATAAAGTAGATGAGTGAATTCATAGGTTTAAAGAAAAGAGTTTTATACACAAACATACTAGTATAGGTTGTAGGGGTTTATATATAGGGTGTACCTGCGGCTAACCCACCACTCCTACAACTTATACTACTATGTTTGGGTATAATTCCCAGTTTTTAAAATGGTTTGTAAGAAAAGATCTCTTGGTTTTCCCACAGAGGTTTTTGTAGTAAGTCAAACATGAAATGTTCTCCTGGGCTCTCAACGGGCTTATCAATCTCCCATTAGAGTCGTATGTGATAAGATTACTCAAAGATTTGCGGTCTCCCAACGGTACATGTAGCACATAACAGTTAAGCATAAACAAGGACATATAGATTTGAGCATGCTAAGTTTACTAGATAAACCAACACCAAAATCCCATTGTTTACTAGTATCCAAGATGATGGTGAACAAATGATGATGATGATGAATGATGATGAAACCCAATGATCACACAAGACTTGATTGAACTCACGCAAGACTTAAACCAAGACTACCTCGTTCTTGCCATCCAGGACTCAGCTAGGTTCTACCGAGAGTAGGATAGACACCCCAAAGAATCCTGGGTTCCCTTGGTCCCTACCGAGAATAGTATAGGTCCTCAAGAGTTATGGATTTCACCGAGACTAGTATGAAATCCCATGAGTTACGAGTGCCACCGAGAATAGAATGCCACTCATGGTCGTGAGTTCTACCGAGAGTAGAATAGACTCTCGCGTCCAATTCAACTCATGATGTTTTGATCTCTAGATTTCCATGCTGACACAATGACTATGATGATATGAATTTGATTCCCGTTCCCATGATGTCAATGTTCACAGAATTTCCCATACTCATTGATTTCCAATGTTCTTAGATCTCCATGAGTTAATGGGTTTTCCCCATGTTCATAGATTTCCAAAGTTTATAGATTACCAAGAAGCTCGTGGATTTCCGCACGTGTGTAGAAATCCAAATGTTTATAGTTTAAAGAATGTTTGCATAAATGATTTTATCCAAACGTGTAAAGTTACCATGTTTAATCCAAATGTTTATAGTTTAAAGAATGTTTGCATAAATGATTTTATCCAAACGTGTAAAGTTACCATGTTTCCACCCCATAGTTTTGAAAAGCTTAAATAGGGGCTATGAACTCACCTTGATCTTGGGTTAGGATGGTGCTACAATAGATCTCCTTAGCCTAGAGTTGGACATATATATAAGGTTAACAACGTGCTATAAGTCTAAGAAAACGAGCTTACGTGACCTCGAGCAAAAACTGGGTTTTAAAGACGAAAACAGCTTGGTTCTGGCTTGATTCGATCGAATAGGAACACGTTCGATCGAATAGGAACTTGTTCGATCGAATAGACACACATTCGATCGAATAGACACACATTCGATCGAATAGACACACATTCGATCGAATAGACACACATTCGATCGAACTAGAAACACATTTGGTCGAACCAGTTGGGAAAACTCGTTCGGTCGAACATGGAACTTGTTCGATCGAATAGACACTCGTTCGATCGAATACGAAACTCATTCGGTCGAATGAGTTGGAGACCATTCGGTTGCTTTCCTATTCGGTCGACCGGACTGGTTCGATCGACTGGTTCGATCGAATGGGCTGATTCGATCGACTGATTCGATCGAATGAGTCTGATTCGACTCCTTCAAGCTGGGCGACGGAGAAACCTACGGGTTTTTCAGATTTTCCAGATTTTTGACCCAAAATCGAAGTTTTTGACATGGAAATGCTCGGGATTGAAGGGACTATCGATTCCCAGTGATTTTAAACACAAAAGCCTGCATTTTGACACCAAAACAAGACGGTTTTTGACCCGAAAACTCAAGAAACGAAAATGGGTGTTTTTGCTCGATTTGAGGCCGAAAATGGTTATGAAAATGGATGATTTTCAAGAAGATCTTACCAAGAACAACAACAAACAGATTTGTGGACTCGGATTTGAAGTTTGAAGACTTTCTCTCTCTAGTTTCTCTCTCTAGAATGAGAGTGTTTGGGTGGGAAGTGTTGGTGGAAATGAAAGAGATGGTGTAAGAATACTTGATTTTCCGCTTAAATACTCGGGTGACTCGGGTTCGGGTTTAGGCTACCGACGGGTCAAGACTAGTCGAGTTCATAAGTTTTTAAACAAACTAAAACTTTTTCAGCAAAACTTTTATAAAACCATTTTCCGAATAATTATTTGAAATCTTTTTAAATAAGAATATTAAATTTTTCGAAAGCATAAAAATTAATATTTTTCAGGCGTAAATGTCGTTTTATAAAATAAACATTTTAAATGATAAAAGCAGATTTTTTTCCAATGATATGGGTTTCCGAACTTATCGTCCAGAATCCCAAAGTCTATAGTTTCCGATGATTTCACGATCCTAGTTTACCAATCGAATTTCAGGGCGTTACATCCTCCCCAATTTAGAGGAATTTCGTCCCGAAATTTAGAATTTAGTATAGTTGATGCAATGATGTTTTAGATTAAATGATCCCATGATGACCACTATGCGCCACTACCCCTAATATTCGTCTTGGATACCACCCAAATCAAGTTGAAGGGGTTTATATATAGGGTGTACCAGCGGCTAACCCACCACTCCCTCAACTCCACTTGGGTGTTTCTTTCGACTCCTATTAGTTCAATGACACACAGGACGACACACTATTTTCCACTACAAGGCATCACCTTCAAGCTTTACATCAGACATATTCATTTCGGATTGAAGGGGTTTATATATAGGGTGTACCAGCGGCTAACCCACCACTCCTTCAATCTCCAATGAATAATTCCCTCAATAACTCTTGAATTTAACGCCTCACAGCTGCCACGCTAACTATGAGTCCCTAATTCCAAGTCTCGCTTCAGACATAATCAACTTGTGCCGAAGGGGTTTATATATAGGGTTGTACCAGCGGCTAACCCACCACTCCTTCAACATTCATTGATTAATTCCCTACACGAAGCTTGAGTTCACGACTCATAGTTACACAATAGCATATTGTTTATACACGTATACACCTGTGAACTTGATGTTATTATATTCCGGACTATAATTACGAGTTCACCTTGTATCAATGTATAAACTCCATTGTGTGCGGCTAGAAAAATCGACACGACACCACACACACACACACAACCATGCTTCATGAATGTTAGAATGATGACAAATTTTGGCTCAATGATACATAGTTTACCCCAATGTTTACATGATTAAGTATGCACAACTTGTGTTTTCCAGCACGAGTCATGGGTAGCCAAACTTGGTGTTATGCAAATAAGAGAATATTTATAAGCAAATAGGAACAACATGATACTTCATTGATTGATATTGGTCCCTGATTACATGATTACGATTACATAGACTCCAAGATTTCTAGAATTACAAAGATGATGACTATGCGAACAGATGAGGGTATTCCTCCTTCATCTTATCCTCTCGTTCCCATGTGAACTCGGGTCCACGATGGTTGTTCCAACGTACCTTGACTATAGGTATCCGGCTTCGCTTAGTCTTTTTGACTTCTCGATCTAGGATCTCGACAGGTTCCTCAACAAAGTATAGTTTGTCGTCGATGTGAACCGTGTCGATCGGGATTTGAGCGGTCTCGTCAACGAGGCACTTTTTGAGTTGCGACACATGAAAAACGTTGTGAACACGGCTGAGTTCTGGAGGCAATTCCAAGCGATAGGCTACAGGTCCGACCTTTTCGATGATCTTGAAAGGTCCTACGTACCTTGGAGCAAACTTTCCCTTTTTCCCGAAGCGAACAATGCCCTTCCAGGGGGAAACTTTGAGCATTACGTGATCGCCTATTTGGAACTCCAGAGGTTTGCGGCGTTTGTCAGCGTAATACTTGTGTCGACAGCGGGCGTCCTTAAGTCTTTGCTGAATGATGGCGATACTGTCAGTGGTTTCCTGTATCAGTTCGGGCCGAGGATTTGAGAATCTCCGGTCTCGGACCAACACAGTGGAGAAACGACATTTCCTGCCATAGAGTGCTTCGAATGGCGCGCATTTGATGGTAGCATGATAGCTGTTATTGTATGAGAACTCTGCAAGAGGAAGGTGAGTCTCCCAGCTACTACCGAATTCAAGGATACAGGCTCTGAGCATATCCTCCAGGGTTTGTATGGTCCTTTCGCTCTGTCCGTCCGTTTCAGGATGATAGGCAGAGCTAAGTTTCACACTTGTCCCAAAGGCTTTCTGAAATGACTTCCAGAACCTTGACGCAAAAGAGGGGTCACGGTCAGACGTGATGCCCTTAGGCACACCGTGACGGGTTACGATCTCACGAATGTAAATCCGCGCCAGCTTCTCCGTAGTGTAGTCCTCGCGGACAGGGAGAAAGTGGGCAGACTTGGTCAAGTAATCCACGATAACCCAAATCGTGTCATAACCGCTGGGTGTCCGCGGGAGTTTGGTAATGAAGTCCATAGCGACTTCGTCCCACTTCCACTGCGGTATGATCGGTTTTTGTAACAGGCCAGATGGTCTTTGATGTTCAGTCTTGATCCGCGAGCATGTTAGACACTTACCGACGTATAAAGCTATGTCTTTCTTCATACCCGGCCACCAGAAATGAGACTTGAGATTCTGATACATTTTATCACTGCCCGGGTGAATAGAGTATCTGGATTTGTGCGCTTCGTTCAGGATAAGTTCTCGAAGTGGTTCAGAGTTTGGAATCCACATGCGATTTAAGTAGTAAAGTATACCATCAGACTTGGTTTCAAACTTCCGTTCGGCACCGCAAGATAGCATATTTTTGAGATCACCACCAGCAATCGCTTGCTTTTGAGCTTCAAGAACCAAGGAGGGAAGATTGGACTGAATACGGATCGCATGCAACTGGGTCCTTTCCTTGCGACTTAACGCGTCAGCCACTACGTTAGCCTTTCCAGGGTGGTAGCGGATTTCGCAGTCATAGTCACTTAGGAGTTCAACCCATCGACGTTGTCGCATATTTAGCTCCCTTTGGTTGAGGATGTGTTGTAGGCTCTTGTGGTCGGTGAAGATGACACATTTCGTACCGTATAGGTAGTGTCTCCATATTTTTAAGGCAAAGACCACAGCACCCAATTCCAAGTCGTGAGTGACATAATTCCTCTCATGACTCTTGAGTTGACGCGAGGCGTAAGCGACGACCTTACCGCGTTGCATTAAGACGCAGCCTAGACCTTGGCTCGAGGCGTCGCAATAAACAACAAAATCATCGTTACCCTCAGGAAGCGACAGGATTGGTGCATGGCAGAGTTTATGTTTCAATGTTTGGAAAGCCTCTTCTTGCTCTTGGTTCCAAATGAATGGTTCCCCTTTTTGAGTTAACATTGTGAGGGGCAACGCGATCTTTGAAAAGTTCGAGATGAATCGACGGTAGTACCCAGCCAAACCAAGAAATGAACGAATTTCGGTTGGCGTTGTAGGCGCTCCCCATTTTTTTATGGCTTCAATCTTGGCAGGGTCGACATGAATGCCTTCCTTGTTAATGATGTGACCTAAGAATTGAACTTCCCTTAGCCAGAATTCGCATTTGGAGAATTTGGCGTAGAGTTGCTCTTTCCTCAGCAGATCCAAGGTAAGCCTGAGATGAAGCTCATGGTCGGCTTTAGAGCGGGAATAAACGAGAATATCGTCAATGAAGACGATAACAAACTGGTCCAGGTATGGACGACAAATGCGATTCATGAGATCCATGAACACTGCAGGGGCATTCGTCAAACCAAAAGGCATGACTAGGAACTCGTAGTGTCCATATCGAGTTCTGAAAGCGGTTTTCGCGATGTCGTCCTCCATGACACGCACTTGGTGATAACCTGAGCGTAGGTCGATCTTGGAAAAGTAGGTGGCTCCTTGCAGCTGGTCGAAAAGATCGTCAATCCTCGGTAATGGATACCGATTCTTGACTGTGAGTTTGTTAAGCTCACGATAGTCTATGCACATCCGGAAAGATCCGTCCTTCTTCTTGACGAAGAGGACTGGAGCTCCCCATGGAGACGAACTAGGGCGAATAAAACCCTTGTCCAGTAGTTCCTGCAGCTGGCTCGATAATTCCTGCATTTCAGACGGAGCCAAACGATACGGAGATTTTGCCACGGGGGTTGCACCGGGAACTAACTCGATGTGGAATTTGACTTGTCGGCTAGGAGGAAGTCCGGGTAAGTCTTTAGGAAAAACGTCTGGAAATTCACGCACGACGGGGACATCGGAGAGCTTCTTCCCAAAGATTTCTTGATGGAGACATGAGCTAGGAAGGCGAGACACTTCTTTCGAAGGCATCGCCGAGCTTTAAAGCAGGAGATTAATTTCAGACATCTGCCTGATCTTTCTCCTTGAATAATTATGGACTCGCCAGAAGAACAAGGAACGCGAATGAGCTTCTCAGCACACACCACTTCCGCGTGGTTGATGGACAACCAATCCATCCCAACAATTACATCGAAACTTCCTAAATGCATAGGGATGAGGTCAATGTTAAGAGACGTCCGATCAAACGTAAGCGTGCAATTGCGAACGATTTTGTTCACTTGGGTAGACTCTCCGTTTGCCATTTCGACAGAGAAAGCGGGGTCTAAGACAGAGGTTCCTAGATTAAGCAATGGGACCAACTCGCTAGAAATAAAACTCCTATCTGCACCCGTGTCAAATAGAATAGAAACCCAGAGATTGTTAAGGATGAACGTACCAGTAATGACGTCAGGATTTTGGCGAGCTTCAGCAGCGCCTATAGTAAAGGCTCGGCCTCGGGCCGGAGGAAGATTTGCAAGACGAGGACACCTGCTCCTGAAATGGTCCATGGCTCCACACTCGAAACAGCTTCGAGAGTTGCTGGGTTGGGAACTGCTGCTCTGTATCGCCAGTTGATTACCTTGAAATCTGCAGCGTTCCGCTAGGTGCCCCAAACGTCCACAGTTCGTGCATTTCCAGCACGGGGTTCCGGCAGGATGATGAAATTGGCAAGTGCCGCACTTGGGGTGAACCCCAGTGTACTCCCTCTTTGGCCTTCCTGAAGGGGTGGGAGCAGGAGCGACAGAGCTGATTGGGGTTGCGGGAGTAACCATCGCGTAACTGCTAGCCTTACGCTTTTTGATGCGGTTGATCTTTTTGGATGAGCCTTCAGCGGCCTTGCCCGTACCTTTGGCTAGGACCCCAGTCTTAACCTGGTCCTGGGTCAGTCGGGCAGCTAGTTCAATGGCCGCTTGTAGGGTTGATGGGTCAGCCCCGATAACGATTCCACGGACAGTGTCAGGTAGGCCATTGATGTAAAGCTCAATAGCCCGGGAGGGAGGGGTGACCAAGTGTGGTACGAGAAGGGAGAGCTCGTGAAAACGCTCCGTGTACCCTTGGTGATCGGCGCCCTTCATTTTGTGTACCCAAAACTCAGCTTCAAGTTTCTGCACCTCACTGCGAGGTACGAACTCGCGGGTAGCCAATGCTACAAATTCCGACCAGGTCATGGCCAAGGCAGCCTCACGCCCACGGGTTCTTATCTCGTTGTTCCACCAGGTCAGCACGCGTTTAGACAACATGCTTGCCGCTGTGCGTGACTTTCAGTGTCTCAGGGCACGAGCTAATAACAAAGGCTGCCTCCATCTTTTCGATCCACTGGAGGAGACCAACGGCGCCTTCTGTGCCGCTGAAGCTGGTGGGTTTGGTAACCATGAAATCCTTGTATGGCTTATTAGCTGGTTCATTTGCGTTCTGAGCTGGAATTTGGTTGGCCCCAGAGGTTCCTTCTTGCCTCAGCCCTTGGCTGATGGTTGTTACCATGCCTGGTAACACAGCCGCGATCTGCTGGGCTATAAGGTTGGCTAATTCAGCGGAGTCCATGGAAGCGGGTGCACGTCTGGGAGGCATTCTTCGCAAAACGAAAAACGAGCGTTAAATAGAATCAATGACACGCCAAAGATTATGAATAGAGGACATAGATTATACCAAGAACACATAATGACATGACTCAAGAGATTAACAGTTAATATGCAACACATAAGCACGTAGCACGTATATAAGTGTAGACATGTGATTGTGATGCATGAGCTATCTAGAGTCAAGGATCCTAGGTTATAGTCTAGGTCGGTTTCCTAATTCCCTATAACCATTGGCTCTGATACCAATCTGTCACACCCCGATCGTGATGGCGGAAAAATCGAGGTGCGGCGACTAAGTCGTGATTGTTGAGCACAATAGTATAAAAGTCTAAATGCATAAACATAACCAAAATGTCAAATATTACATCAACCAGGTAACATGAAACAAATTGTTTTAATACAAAATATCAAGTTTCCAACAACTCCTAGTCTAGCCTTCATCTTTCTAAGGCCTCTAAACTTGCTAGGGATTTCTTGCTGCATTATTTCCTGAAAACATGTAACAAACTGTCAACTACATAAAGTAGATGAGTGAATTCATAGGTTTAAAGAAAAGAGTTTTATACACAAACATACTAGTATAGGTTGTAGGGGTTTATATATAGGGTGTACCTGCGGCTAACCCACCACTCCTACAACTTATACTACTATGTTTGGGTATAATTCCCAGTTTTTAAAATGGTTTGTAAGAAAAGATCTCTTGGTTTTCCCACAGAGGTTTTTGTAGTAAGTCAAACATGAAATGTTCTCCTGGGCTCTCAACGGGCTTATCAATCTCCCATTAGAGTCGTATGTGATAAGATTACTCAAAGATTTGCGGTCTCCCAACGGTACATGTAGCACATAACAGTTAAGCATAAACAAGGACATATAGATTTGAGCATGCTAAGTTTACTAGATAAACCAACACCAAAATCCCATTGTTTACTAGTATCCAAGATGATGGTGAACAAATGATGATGATGATGAATGATGATGAAACCCAATGATCACACAAGACTTGATTGAACTCACGCAAGACTTAAACCAAGACTACCTCGTTCTTGCCATCCAGGACTCAGCTAGGTTCTACCGAGAGTAGGATAGACACCCCAAAGAATCCTGGGTTCCCTTGGTCCCTACCGAGAATAGTATAGGTCCTCAAGAGTTATGGATTTCACCGAGACTAGTATGAAATCCCATGAGTTACGAGTGCCACCGAGAATAGAATGCCACTCATGGTCGTGAGTTCTACCGAGAGTAGAATAGACTCTCGCGTCCAATTCAACTCATGATGTTTTGATCTCTAGATTTCCATGCTGACACAATGACTATGATGATATGAATTTGATTCCCGTTCCCATGATGTCAATGTTCACAGAATTTCCCATACTCATTGATTTCCAATGTTCTTAGATCTCCATGAGTTAATGGGTTTTCCCCATGTTCATAGATTTCCAAAGTTTATAGATTACCAAGAAGCTCGTGGATTTCCGCACGTGTGTAGAAATCCAAATGTTTATAGTTTAAAGAATGTTTGCATAAATGATTTTATCCAAACGTGTAAAGTTACCATGTTTAATCCAAATGTTTATAGTTTAAAGAATGTTTGCATAAATGATTTTATCCAAACGTGTAAAGTTACCATGTTTCCACCCCATAGTTTTGAAAAGCTTAAATAGGGGCTATGAACTCACCTTGATCTTGGGTTAGGATGGTGCTACAATAGATCTCCTTAGCCTAGAGTTGGACATATATATAAGGTTAACAACGTGCTATAAGTCTAAGAAAACGAGCTTACGTGACCTCGAGCAAAAACTGGGTTTTTAAAGACGAAAACAGCTTGGTTCTGGCTTGATTCGATCGAATAGGAACACGTTCGATCGAATAGGAACTTGTTCGATCGAATAGACACACATTCGATCGAATAGACACACATTCGATCGAATAGACACACATTCGATCGAATAGACACACATTCGATCGAACTAGAAACACATTTGGTCGAACCAGTTGGGAAAACTCGTTCGGTCGAACATGGAACTTGTTCGATCGAATAGACACTCGTTCGATCGAATACGAAACTCATTCGGTTCGAATGAGTTGGAGACCATTCGGTTGCTTTCCTATTCGGTCGACCGGACTGGTTCGATCGACTGGTTCGATCGAATGGGCTGATTCGATCGACTGATTCGATCGAATGAGTCTGATTCGACTCCTTCAAGCTGGGCGACGGAGAAACCTACGGGTTTTTCAGATTTTCCAGATTTTTGACCCAAAATCGAAGTTTTTGACATGGAAATGCTCGGGATTGAAGGGACTATCGATTCCCAGTGATTTTAAACACAAAAGCCTGCATTTTGACACCAAAACAAGACGGTTTTTGACCCGAAAACTCAAGAAACGAAAATGGGTGTTTTTGCTCGATTTGAGGCCGAAAATGGTTATGAAAATGGATGATTTTCAAGAAGATCTTACCAAGAACAACAACAAACAGATTTGTGGACTCGGATTTGAAGTTTGAAGACTTTCTCTCTCTAGTTTCTCTCTCTAGAATGAGAGTGTTTGGGTGGGAAGTGTTGGTGGAAATGAAAGAGATGGTGTAAGAATACTTGATTTTCCGCTTAAATACTCGGGTGACTCGGGTTCGGGTTTAGGCTACCGACGGGTCAAGACTAGTCGAGTTCATAAGTTTTTAAACAAACTAAAACTTTTTCAGCAAAACTTTTATAAAACCATTTTCCGAATAATTATTTGAAATCTTTTTAAATAAGAATATTAAATTTTTCGAAAGCATAAAAATTAATATTTTTCAGGCGTAAATGTCGTTTTATAAAATAAACATTTTAAATGATAAAAGCAGATTTTTTTCCAATGATATGGGTTCCGAACTTATCGTCCAGAATCCCAAAGTCTATAGTTTCCGATGATTTCACGATCCTAGTTTACCAATCGAATTTCAGGGCGTTACATAGCATAGTCATTCCAGGTCCACGCATGTTGGAGATAGTTGTTATAAAATTGATAGAACCTAAAATGGATGAAATACCAGATAGATGAGGACTAGAAATTGCTGAATCAACTGCTCCTCCAGAATGGCTAGTAATACCACTTAAGGGCGGATTGACCATCCACCCAGTGCCAGTACCCACGTCTACTAAGGCTGGGCTTAATAGGAGCAAGAGACTTGGTGGCAACAACTAGAATGAAATATTATTTAATCGTGGAAATGCCATGTCAGGCGAACCTATCAGAATCGGAACAAACCAATTACCAGATCCACCTATCGTCGCCGGCATAACCATAAAAAAGATCATTAAAAAAGCGTGAGCCGTTATTAAAACATTATAAAGTTGATGATTCCCACCAAGAATTTGATCGCCGGGTCGTGCTAATTCCATACGAATCAGTACTGAGAAGCATGTGCCCATCACTCCAGCAATGGCACCAAAGATGAAATATAGAGTCCCTATATCCCACCTAACCTTTGTTGTGAGGACTTATTCGCCATCGGCCGGTAATACCCAATTCGTGATATGGCGGTGATCTTTAGCTGGTCATGCGCTGAAGCTCAATAAACACAGACGAACACGATGCAGGGCATAGCATAAATGAAACCGCTGATCATTTCATAAAACATATATTCTTTCCCTTTCTGGATGCTTTTTTTGGGTGACTCACCAACCGACCCAGAAGTGATCGATGACATAATGGTACGAACAAATCAAAGTAATTGGATTTGGTAGTTCTCCATGGACTTCTCTCTTTAGCCCTTTGTATATGTTCATAAATGGGTGTGCACCTCCAGAGGGGGGCCGGCCTCCCGAAAAAAAAACGTGTGTAGAAAAAAATTGAAGAGATTTCAATAGCAAGAGAAACAAGAGAAATAAATGATTCAACGATCAGATCAAATAATATTATTATGGTTCGAGAGAAAATAACAGTATCTACTCGGACACTACATTGGAAGTGTGTTGAATCAGCAGCAGACAGTAAGCGTCTTTTATATGGGCGCTTTATTCTGTCTCCACTTATGAAAGGTCAAGCAGACACAATAGGCATTGCGATGCGAAGAGCTTTGCTTGGAGAAATCGAAGGAACATGTATCACACGCGCAAAATCTGAGAAAATCTCACACGAATATTCCACCATAATGGGTATTCAAGAATCAGGATCGGTCTGCAAGAAAGGCCTACTTATCCACGGGTTCATTGACAAAAAACCGCCGTAGGAATGGAGACCTTTCAATAGAGCGGAGGCGAACTGATCAACGAGAAAGAGGGCCTACTCACTACAAAGGAATACACCACAAGATCGAACTGCACTCATGCCTCTCCCGCATCAAGTTGACCGCCAGACTGGAGCTTCGTAACATGTTGACGAAGACTTCCGAACTGAGGGTTCGGTCAGTACAAGAGACTACTTTATCTCCTCGGATGAAGAATAGCCCTGCTCTCTAGCCGACTGATCCCGTTGATCAAACTGGAAGGGAACGTGTCACATTATAGGTGAACGATCAGAGGTGTCCTCTAACCACTACGATGAGCTGGTCCCTCTTTTAGTAAACTCAGCTATGAATATTCAAAAATGAATGCTGGGCTCTTTCTTTCACAGCTAACCCCATTTTCTTAATGCCGAGACTTTCTCTTTCGTCAAGCCCCGAGCTTGTGGTCCTCCTTTGAGTTTGGGTTCAATTGGTTGAATCTGTCAAGTCAAGGTCAACGTACGTAGCAACAAGGAAGGTGCATCGCCTCTTTCTCGTTCTCGCTCAGGAGCCAAAACGAACACGCCTGCTACCTACTGTACTGGACCTTCGACCAGGCATTCTACCTTTGTCGAAGCGGAACCAATACCACTGCATTGCGCTCGAACAGTTGAGCGGCCGCCGGCCCTTCCGTGCACAGATATAGATTCATTCTTCGTACCTGCCTGGTCCAGCCTCACAACCCTTCGCGGGTTGGTAAGAAGTCATGATTAAAGGTATGCAACGAGCAGAAGTCATGATTAAAGGTCCCGGTCTCGGAAGAGACGCAGCATTACGAGCTATTCGCAAAAGTGGTATACTATTAACTTTCGTACGGGATGTAACCCCTATGCCACATAATGGCTGTAGACCCCCGAAAAAAAGACGTCTTTATTAGTATCATCAAAGAGACAGATCATTTATTAATCTACTATAACTATAGCATACCCCCCCCCTTTCGCGAATTGCTGCATTTATTCGAGTGATCCACAAACGACGAAAATGGATTTTTTTCCTATCCCTATCCCGATGAGCCGAAACCAAAGCTCTTATTTTTTGTTGAGTAATAGTTCTAGTAAGTCTTGAATGAGCCCCCCGAAAGCTTGATGCAAATAAACGAATTTTTGTTCTACGTCTCCAAGCGATATATCCCCGTCTAATTCTGGTCATTGAATAAATGAAACTTTAACGAATAACTAATAGATTTCCTAGATTTCCTTTCTTTCAGTTGTTCTTTTGCCCCTTTCCTAGTATATTAATAACAAAACTGATTTTTCCAATGTATAAACTAAGAATTCCAATGGCTTTGGCTACTATAACCTTCCCAACCACAATTTTTGATTTTTTCTAGACATTTCACCTCGAAATACGAAATTTGACTATACTAGGTATTAAAAAATCAAAGTAATGATAAAGAAATAGTGGATTCCATCGTTTCTATGGTTAATTCTTTTACTCGATCGCAGACATTTCTGAAACACCTCTAACAGAGGGACAAATAGTCAATTTTGAAAGAACTTATTGTCAACCTCTTTCAGATATGAATCTATCTGATTCAGAAGGGAAGAACTTGTATCAGTATCTCAATTTCAATTCAAACATGGGTTTGATTCACACTCCATGTTCTGAGAAATCTTTACCATCCGAAAAGAGGAAAAAACGGAGTCTTTGTCTAAAGAAATGCGTTGAGAAAGGGTAGATGTATAGAACTTTTCAACGAGATAGTGCTTATTCAACTCTCTCAAAATGGAATCTATTCCAAACATATATGCCATGGTTCCTTACTTCGGCAGGGTACAGATATCTAAAAGTCTTATACGTCCCTTAGCCTTATACGTCTCTTAAGAAGTCTTCTATTTTTACAATTTGAGCCTTTTATCTATCTTCATATGACATATTCAGCCCCCAAGACCTAGCATTATACGATAATGCTCTAGACGTCTTCATTACATTAAATAACAAAATCGAATAGGGAATGACTCATTCGCTATACCCCATCCGTCAACATTCCATGACGAATGTATACGTATCAATAATGATTAAGGTTAATTCGTTAAACATCCTTAACGAATGGACAAGAATAACAAACTAACTATCATTCGTTAAACATGCTTAACAAATGACTACTTAAAACTTAACAAATGGGCTTGTAATTACTAAAATACCCTTACATTATAATAATAAATACAAAAGATTACGAAGACTCGAGACGACCAAAACCGTGCACTAGAAAACACCACCTCGTCTCGTGCTGTTTGTCTATAAATTACTTGAAACTCTTTGACTTCCAGCCGGCACAACTATGAACCCCAAACGCATGTCAAACACGAACAACCCGTTGAAATTTCATTGCACGATCATAATCTTCATGTCTTGCAAAGAGGATCTTGTTCTCGAACATCACTGCATTGTCTGTATCAGATAAATTAACAAGCCACATAGGGTCTATGACTCGAATAAAGTTAGTCTTCAGCCCTTTACCTAAAACAATGACTGCCTCGCCCGTTTTTTTGTCGTAGTACCATCGATTAAATGACAGATGAAGATCTTGCGGAAAGGTCTTCACCGGTACTCGCTTCATAGTCTTTGGCGGCTTTACTTTAAGTACGAGTTTTCTCCAACCAGTACGAGGATCAATCTCATTGATGTATTTCCTAGTTGCCACCAGTGGTTTAAAGAATTTAAACCCGTGGTTGACCTCAAATAGCAGATGTTGGTGAAAGCATCCTACTAATTTATTTCCAAAATGGTTAATGAATGGCCGATTGGCGATCGTTCACACATCCCACCTCAGCAGTGAGAGAACGTCAGTAATATATTGAAAGTACTGAACGACGTTCTCCCATTTGACAATACTTACACACAACTCTGAATCATATAACCAAGAGAGGATGTCACCTTTGACTGTTTGCACGACCTTAAACGTAGTCTTCTAATTAGCTTTGGCGCGTGAACTGACATCCATCATGTACTCTTGATCACCATAACGATAAGCCTTGACAATCTTTGAGGTCAAGGATTTGTTGTGATCCCCAAACTAACCCTCAACATCAGGATCCAACGAGCTTGACCTCTTTGCCAAAACATTTTCTTTCTCCCTAGTTGTCTTCTTAAGATGATCTTCAGCAGCTTTAATGTGTTCTTCAGTGAATGATGGAACAGCCCGTCACATCTTCTATTTCAATCTCCTCTTCCTCATAAATAAACGACGTATTCCCGTGTGGAATGCTTGTATCAAGCAGGACTTCCTCATCATTAAATACCTCAATATCTTCCTCATCCTCCAATGCATCCAACTCTTCATCATTCAACCCCAATAATAAAGAAATCTGATCACGAGACATGGCATGATCAACAAACTCACCCTCCTCGATCTCATCAACATTGGCAATACTCATCACCATCCCAACCTTATAATCCATATATAGTATGGTGTTGGCTTTGATCGACTCGATAGGCTTGACATTAGAAGTATATTGATAAACTACTATCTGTTGATCATTGTCCTTCCCACTGCCACTACTAGTACCTGCAGCAAATGAACCATGATCTTGTTTCGGCTCACTGCTACTTGCACTAGCAACATTAGGATCCTCATCAGTATCATCATTCTTCAGCTTCTTCAACGCGTCGTCTATACATATCATCATTCTTCAGCTTCTTCAATCTCATAGAGTTCCTTTGTCTCCTTCTGGCAGTAAGAGATATAACTCATCAGTCTTCGTTGATTCATCAATATCTAGTGCTGTTGTTGACAATTAGCTGCCAACTGATTCTTGTATAAATGAATCAGACTAAGGAGCATATCCATCTGCTTTGTAAACGGAAAGGTATGAAATGAAGATGGTTTAAGGCTGCACCGGACTTTGTGGATGGCTAATTCTCATAAACGATAAAGCCGAAGGTTGTGTCAGCATCATTGTAGTTGCCGGAAAAGTTACCATCGATGCCACAGGAGGTGTAGGCATGGGATATAGTATCGATTGAGGAATCGAGCCAAAGCTCGCATCAGATGATGTAGTCGTCGTAAGAGTAATTGCCGGGGTGCTAACAGTAAGCGACACCACCGACCTTTGTTGCACAGACGACCTAGGAAGGTGCGTTTACGTTAAGCAGCATATGAACTGGTTGCCTCAACTTCACCACGTCATCCATCACCCCCATTTCCACCGTCTCCACCCTCATTATTACCACCAGCATCACCATCTTTTCCACCTGGTCCCTCTTCACGTTCAGAATCCGAGTCATCATGGATCCAATGATCGTTAGAACGATATACATAATCAGAATTTGCCAAACGACCAATTAAACGCTTGGTCCTTGGACGATCCTCTGGTGCTTGATTGAGATATGACTTCATTCTCTTGATAGTATCAGCCGTCATGTGTTCTAATTTCAACACATCATTTTGTAACGACTGATCAATCAGCAGATCAGTAATCAAGTCTTGAATAATTAACTGCATGAATCGTGGATACATAGGAATCTTGTTCCGATGATTCTTAACTAGACAATTCTCCTTCATATGGTAGAAAATAAGCTCAGAGAAATTGAACGGTTTTTTCAATATAAGAGCAACGAAAGCGGTTTGGAGCATTATCCGACATTTTTCATAACCACCTTTTTGTCCGCCATGGCAATGGATCAAAATGTGAAATAATTACTTGTATGGGGCATACAAGTACGCCTTGTTATATTGGGAACGATCCAGGGCCCCTATATAAAATAATCGCTGGAATAATCCACGGATCAACGCTTTATCGAAATCACATGGCAGATCCATATTATCCGTAAATCTTAGCACCCTACGTATAACCCCAGGAGAGATTGTGATAGTCGTCTTGTTGATCTCAGCAACGATGTGGTTCTCGGACTCTACATACTTAGCTGAATCCCAGAAATGACGGATCACGCTAAAATGTATAGGAACCTCAACAGTTATAGCGTAGTAGATTCTGGTTCAACGTAAAAATGCGATAATATTTCCATAATCGTCCTGATCCACAAAGTTATCCTGTACGAATCCACAAATATTGTGCTTCTTGTCATACGGTAATGCAGGAGTAACTTGAGCTTGTTGTTGCTGTGCTGCAGGTTGTACTTGTTGAGAAGCAACTTGTGTTCAGCAACTGGATGTAAGGCACCGTTACCGTTGCCCTACTTTGGACGTTCGATTTACTCATAAACACAGTTCTAAATATCATAGTTAAATAAAACTTTCGCGGAATGTTAAAAGTTGCATAAAACATTACATAATAATTAGTAACTTGTCATAATTAAACATTCTGGTCTTTCAAATTAAACATAAATTCATAAAAACAACTTGTGTCCTCAGATGCCAGCTTCTTTATTGATCTGCCATGTGCCCTACTCAAGCTAGCTGCCTCATCCTACTCACCTGAGTGCATACTAATAGTCAGCTACACTGAGTGAGTTCTAGTTAATCAAGTAACATACGATACTTTCACATACTTATACATACGCATCCGAAGATACATATTATAACAAAACCTGCCTATCTTCCTCTCGTACGTACACGAGTATATACCTTTTACCTTTGCTTTCATTCTTTCTTTACATACAACACATTTATTCATACTTACATACTTATACATTTTAATGAACATTATGCCCTACTGCCTCGAGTATTATTAGGGCTCAGTACCTTTTCTGCCTCGAATATTATTAGGGTTCGGTCCCTTTTCTGCCTCGAATATTTTATCCGTGAGAACCAACTCGAACCTTGCAGTTGGTCAAACAGATCATCAATCCTTGGTAAAGGATATCTATTCTTTACCGTAAGCTTGTTCAACTCACGATAATCTATGCACATTCTCATACTTCCATCCTTCTTCTTCACAAATAACACTGGTGCGCCCCATGGGGAAACACTTGGTCTAATAAATCCTTTGTCGAAGAGTTCTTGCAGTTGGGACATCAATTCTTTCATCTCGGACGACGCTAGACGGTAAAGCGCTTTCACGATGGGCTGGGCTCCTGGTATTAAATCTATCTGGAATTCTATTTCTCGCTCTAGTGGCAACCCCAGAAGATCCTCAGGGAATACTTATGGGTAGTCGCACACGATAGGAACATCTTTCATTCCTTTCATCTCTGCCGTAGCGTTGACAGCATACGCTAGGTAGGCACCAGACCCTTGTCTTAACAAACCCTCGGCTTTTATCATTGAAATGACTTTAAGCCCAGAACTTTCCTTATCACCATAAACTGTCACCGCACTACCATCCAATGAATTTAACCTTTTATCCAACTCTTACACACTATCTGAGCTTCATACTCAGATAACCAATCCATTCCCAAAGCCACATCAACCCTCCTAAGGTCATAACATACAAGGTAACAGGGAACTCATGTCCCTCTTTTTATCATTTATATGCATTCTCACATTTAAACCCTTATGGTAACCATAAATCATCCTTAACCCGTTTCCCTCTCCGTTTTCGGCCAAGATTTGACCCGCGTAACCATAAAGCTTGGACCTTTATGGTCTAAAATGTTCAAAGGCTAGATCTATGGTTTATTTATGAGCCACTTATAACCACGAGTTCGTTAAGTCCATTTTAAGCATCAAGTTTGCAACTATATGTTTTATCTAGACCCGATCTACTCTAGGGTTAAGTTTGTTGGCAAACTGTTCATAAAAACAAAACATTTAAAGATAAAGAACCTACCTTTATTCGGTTTTAGGCTACGGGTTAGCTTGGTTATGAACTAAAATCTTGTATCTCGCTTTTATATCCAAGATCTAACAATATATAGCCTGGTTTGGGTCTCTGATCTCTTCTCCTAGCTCGCGGCCATGATTAACAGGGAGTATGTGTGTGTTTTGATGGTGTAGGGAATAAGATGGATAAGAATGAGGGTTTTAGGGAGGTTTAAGGAAGTATTTATACTCTCTTAAGCCCATGGACCTAAGGCCCATCCCATCCCTTATTCCATCTTTCCCCATCCAAGTCCATACTCTTGTTTATATTTAATTCTAATTAAATATTTACACACAAAAAACGAACATAATTCCCTTTATTTATTAATATAATTTTTGGATGTTACACTAGATCCACAAGATCCTCTTGAATGTTATATTGTGCTGGAGCACCTGGAATGATTTCGACAGCCATTGTTGTAGTCACAAAAACCCGAATATTAGTAAAATTAAACTTAATTTTAATTTAAATCAAGTATCAATTTATACTAAATGATATTGAATTCTGTTTAAAATTACAAGTGTCATTCGCTATCTCATTCGTTATGATGAATGGTGTCATTCGTTATAACGAATGGCTTGATTCGTTGTTCTCATACTAACGAATGAGTGAATAACGAATGTATACGTATGAATGAGTCTATTCGTCAATTATGTGGAGAGAATGAGGGTTCATTCATTACATAATGACACGAATGTAGCTTAGTCGTTATGAAGGTTCAATGAATGTGTTCATTTGTTTCTTTCATACATGAATGACCAGCTATTCGTTGCCTATAACGAATAGGTACAATTATCCAAATTTGACTCTATTCGTCAAAGTCAAAATTAATTGAATCACAATGGTCAAACAAGGAAACATATGATCAACAAAACCATAAACAATGACAAATGTGCATAAAACGTATATTAGTAGACTCGGAATAGTATCGCTGATCAATCTCAATCAACAAATACTACAAACAATCAAGTTTAATAGGTTCATTGATTAATACATAATACCGGTAAGAATCAAATAATTAACCTATCTAAACTTGATGATTTATGATGAAAATGATTGTGGTATACTCGTTAATACCTTAGGAATCTTAAGATCAATGAAACTTGATTTAGTTAAAGTCAAAAAATATTGAAAATTTTGGTAGATTTTTGCTTGTTTGTGTAATAAGCTAGGTGAATGAATGAGTCGATTCGTTCACCCCCTGTTATTATAAAGAACAAGAATGCACACAAACCAAGATACACGAATGAACCCAATCGTTAATTCAAAATTAACGAATGGTCCACATACGTTCTATCATTCGTTAACCCCGTTAACGAATCAATCATAAATTAGAACCATTAACGAATCAACAAAGATTCGTTCATCATTCGGTATTAATATTAATAACGAATGAGGTCAGACATTATCCGTTTAAGCGGAAGCGAATGAAGTTAGCGAACGAATACATTCGGTATACCTTATAAAATATGCATAACCATCATTCGTTATCAACAAAGATAACAAATAGGTTCTATTCGTAATGAACAAACATAACGAATACGAATTAATTAATTAAAAAATAAAGACATGAATTAAACAAAGCATCGAAACCCGTGTCTTGATGAAATTTACCTTAGGAACCTTACCACTCAAAGTAATATGCAATACCTTAACATACTTTGCGTTCAAAACACATAAGTTAAAAACAATTACATTAAAGTCGATTAACTTAAAAATTAAATAAAAGAATTAAATAAAAACGTGGGAAAATATTTTTGGTATTTTCTTTTTCAAATTTGTACGCTTTAGCTAGAAAATCGAAAATAAAGCAGAAAATAAACTAAAAACAAATATTTTTAGTTTTTTTGTATATTTTTGAATTTAAACAAATAAAACAAATACAAATATGAAAACTAGTCTAATAAAGCAATACATATTTTTGTGAGTTGAGCAGAGAATCATATTGACCAAATCTTCCATCCATCTCAGTTTTATATTTTTGCGTTACAAGTCGGTCATTGATATTGTTATCCACTTAAATTTTATAACAAACCTTCGAGTATTTTTGTGATATGATTTAATTTTCAATTAAGGTACATAATATCAGAAACTATTAGCTCATAATCTCAGTGCAGGCCTAGTTTGACTTTTACCATGTCACCCCAACTTGACTTAAACCATTTTGCTGCTGATCAAAATATAAGTTTTATAGATTTATAAGCATTCTAAGTACATAATCCCCACTATAAGGAATACCCCTATTATCAAGCAATACACCAAGCTTCCTTACTATGAGTGAGTATGCACGAGTTTATCTGTAGGCTTACATACATTGTATCCCCTGGGGTCTTTCTTAGTGGTATTAAGACGCGTGCAAGGGACGAACATTGTATGACTAACAACGGATTTTAATCAAGTCAGTAATGAATGTGTACGATGTACGTCAGTGATCAAGTTTAATGAATTTGGGTTCACTCTAAAAGCATTTGAAACATTCATGTTTATGAATACTCAGATAATAAGCCGCATAAAGACTCACAGTGTCTAAAAACCAGATGCATCCCATCAATACAGGATTTGAGGCCATAAGACCATACATCGTTGAAGTGTTAACCAAAAACTAGATGCATTTTATTTAGAATTTTGTTTTTGGTGATCAAACATACATAGAGCTTGAGTACGATAGGCTATTACATTTCTGCCTTCATTACCGAAACTTTTGGAAGAGACTAACACCTCTTTCAATTTGGCAGTTCTTTATGTTAATAACACATACTTTATCTTAAGAGTTTGTTTAAAACCTATCAATGCACCAATGCAATTAAGCACTGAGTCTTTTAAGCTTATTTATATCTGGATATGGGACTAGATGATCAATGTACTATCATTTTCTCTTTTTGCTTCAAAACTCATTTTTGAGGAGCAGTTTTTTAATGTTTTTGTATTTTTAAAATATTTGAATGTTTTTAGTTTTTCTCTATACGAACAGAAAATCACAATATTTTGGAATTTTTCCCATTTTCACCCCTAAAAACTAAAATATTAAAATAACCAAAACAAAATAAACTTTACAAGCAGAAAATGATTATCCGAGCTTAAGGAAATCAACAAGATTTTTTAATCCGTTTAAACCAAGCAAAAAGTTAAACGAGTTTTATCAAAAGTTTTGGTAAATAGATCAGCTTTATGAAAATCCGTGTGCACCTTCTCTAGATCAATTAATTTCTTTTCAAAACAATCACGGATAAAATGATATCGAATTTGATATGCTTCGTATTAGAGTGGTGCATAGGGTTCTTCGTGATACATATAGTAGCCGAGTTATCAATAAATATAGGAGTATTAAGAAACGTCAAACCGTAATCCCGCAAGTGTTGCTGGATCCAAAGAACCTTTGAACAGCAACTCGAGGCTACCACATTCTCTGCTTCTGCAGTTGAAGTGGAGTCCATGTCTGCTTCTTACACTGCTAGGAAACAAACCGGCTTCATAGAAATTAACAACCTGCTATAGTTGACTTGAAATTGATCTTGCATCCTCCATAGTCCGAATCGAAAAACGTAGTGAGATCAAAGCTATCATCCTTTGGATACCATAACCCGGTGTCAGTATTATCCCTCAGATAGTGAAGTATAAGATTAACCACCACCAGATGAGTCACTCGGGGACTCGATTGCTACCTGGCACATAAACAAACAACAAACATGATATCAGGACGAGAAGCAGTCAAATACATTAAAGAACCTATCATTGCTCGGTATAAGGTCGAATCTACGGTATGCTCCAATTCATCCGGTGACAAATTGTAACCCACGGGAAGATGCGTCGAAGGGATTTTTCCGGCACTTATCTTGAATCGGCTCAAGGCTCGTTCACATATTTCGTCTGATGAATAAAAATTCCTGCATCAGACTGATGAACCTGCAACCCTAAGAAGAAATTTGTATCCCCCATCGAGCTCATTTCAAATTTCGTCTGCATAGACTTCTCAAAATCCTTACACAGCTTGTCGTTCGTAGAACCAAATATGATATCGTCGACATATATTAGTAAGAGAAGCAAATCTTGTCCGACAGTCTTATAAAAGACAGTACAATCCACAGTCTCTCGTTTGAAGCCACTATCAGTCAGATGGTCAGCAACTATGCCGTACCAAGCTCTCGGGGCTTGGTGTAGACCATACAGAGCCTTGTTCAATCGGTAAACACAGTCAGGATAGTCTGGATCTTCAAACAAGGAGGCTGATTCACGAACACCTCTTCATGAAGTTCCCCATTGAGAAACACACTCTTGACATCCATTTGATAAACTTTAATATTCTTGAAAGCTGCATAGGCCAAAAATATTTGTATAGCCTATAATCGTGCAACCAGAGCTTATACTTCCGTCTAGTCTACTACTTCTTGCTGATGAAATCCTTGCACAACCAAACGTGCTTTATTTCTGACGATGACCCCACAATCATCCTTCCTGCATTTAAAGACCCATTTGTTCGGAATTGGCTTCTTAACTCTATAAGGCTTGTCAATGAGATCCTAAACACTCAGTTGACTAAACTGTTGCAGTTCCTCTTGCATTGCTTCTACCAAGAAGAATCTTCAAGCTCCATACGAGCACTCGTCGGCTTGAGACAGAAAGCAAGTGTATTTAACGTGATTCATGATTCCTGAAGAATGCATATCGGCACACCACAATACATTAACTTCACTTGTATTAGAAATCTGCTGACGTGTTTGTACACCGAAATCAAGATCACCAATGATGTTGTCTTGAGGTTGATAATTATGAATCCAAATAGTTAGATTTCCAGGAATAATAACATTATCTCGTTAATTTAGTAAGATTCTATTCAGCATCATGAGATAATTCAATAATCTCATGAGTTTTAGGAAATGGAACTGAAGAGGAATCAACAAAATGACCATCATCCGATGAAATGGAAATAATATCAGACGTATCAGGACTATAATCTTGTGCAACATCATCATAAATAGAAGTTGAAGACCTTAGTGTGGAAAACAATTGATCTTCTAAATATGCACGCACCAAGTCTTTGTCAGGTTGATCAACTATGGGAGTAAATGAATTAAATACACTCTCATAGTTAAACATCTAATCAGGACCCTTGCCGGCAAGAGGAGTTGTATATTGTTGACAATCAACCTGGTACCACTCTTCAACAAAACCCGAAGTGAAATTGAAGATTCGTTTCTTAGGCGATGCATAGCCCAAGAAATAACCTTCAATAGCTTTTTCTTCAAATTTTCCTGCATCTCTTTTCAACATGGTGCAAGGACATCCAAAAGGTTCCAAAAACTTTAAATTAGGTTTTCAATTGTTCAGATGCTCATAAATTGTCTTTTGCAATTTCTTCACAGTCAGAACACCTTTAAGTATGTAGCAAGCAGTGTTCACCTCTTCATTCCAAAATTGGACAGGAAGCTTTGAATCTACTAACATTGTTCTTGCAGCATCAATCAGTGTTCGGTTCTTCCGTTCAGCAACACCATTCGGTTGAGGTATATATGGAGCAATATATTCTCGATGGATTCCTTTCTGAATACAAAAGAAGTCCAATATAGTATTCTTGAACTCCGTACAATTATCACTCTGATTACGTCTCACCATGTGTTTGTACAGTGATTCGATCTTCGTGATTAAATTTTGAACAAGAATAGGTGTCTGATCTTTAGAACTTATAAATAATACCAATGAGTATCTTGAATAGTCATCAGTGACAACTAGACAATACCAATTTCCAGCAATACTCGCACAATTCACAGGACCACACAAATCCATATGAAGTCGTTCAAGAGGAGTATCAATGGAATTAATTAACTTAGACGGGAGTGAATTCTTCTTTTGTTTGCCCTTTTTGCATGCAACACAGTGATCGGTCAGCTTTAAATGTTTCAGGGAAACCCCATCTACCAAATCATTTGTCATCAGATAGTTCATCTTTCTGACATGAATGTGACCCACATGCCTATTCCACATAATCGAGTCCTTCATAGTTGCTTTTGAGACAAAACACGTTTCAACATAAGTCAAAGTCGATACCTTAGTACTCGTATTAAGTACATAAATATCATTTGACCGAGTTGACCGCATAACAACCATGTCTTCTGGAATGACGTAACCTGGTTTGAGTATTATGCACTCTTTGTCAGTAAATACAGTGGTATACCTCTTATCACATCTTTGAGACACGCTCAACAGATTGTGATCCACTTTATCACAACAATTTACTTTCTCAAATGTAATACGACCATTTGACACATCTCCTTCTTTTGCAATCATTCACCCTAGAATTACCTGCAAAAGCTACATAACCCCTTGAATATTCTTACATTGGTTAGTAGGTTTATGTTGCCGGTAATATGACGAGAGCATCCACTATACATAATCCAGTTTTCACCAGATATAGTATTGGATAAACTCTGGACATATAGGTAAGATGATTAGTTAAAAAAGACATCCCATGCCTCAGTCTTTTGCACCTCTTTTATTTCACTTGAAGAGTTAATGTTGATTGAATCCAAATGCGGTTTAACTGCTTGTGAATAACTCACAGGCCTTTTTAAATTTCGTCTCAAGTATGCAGCTTGACCTACATTTGTGTTCTTATCTTTACAAATTGGTTCCGTAGGAATAAACTTGGGTTTTAACTTAACATTGCTTTCATCAACATGAATCACCTTGCTTGGCTTCACATTGGAAAACATGATGTGAGTCTCATCATCACAAGACATGGGTCTTTTCAGAATTTCCTTAATCAAAGGAACTTGTTTGGATTGTTCTTTGATAATTTTTTTGTGATTTATTCATTCCACAGTTTCTTACAACATGACCATGTTTGCCACATAAGAAACATGTTCTCATATCAACAAACACACGTTGTGGTTTGACAGAATCTGGTGCAATAGAAGGTTGATGAAAAATACCAGGAACATGCACTTTTTTCAAGTCATCAAACGTAACAGATTTCTTTTTCAAATAAAAATAAGATTTGAACAATTAGAAAGACTCTATAATGTGTCAGTTCCAGTTGAGTTAACAAATTGAACTTTCTTAGCAGATTTTAATAATTTTTTGGCTTTAACCAATGGATCAATTGTGTTTGATACTTTGGATTTAGCAAATGCATGATCAAGATCTTGCATCTTTGAGGTTTCTTTGTTAAGTGGAATGTCTTTTTCAGTGAACACTTTGTTAAGACCTCAACTTAAACACTCAACCAGTGTTTTCATTAAAAGAAGTTGGATTGATGAAACACCTCAAATCCGCATCAGAAATCTTTTGATTTTCTTATTTCTTAGCCTTAACCATAGCTGATTTTGTCTTTTTCACTTTAGATGTGCTTGAACCGTACACAGCCTCCTTAAATTCTTGAGGTTCATGTAGAATGTGATTTGAACGTGGAATGTTCTGGTCTTTGTGCACAATTTTAGCTTCAACAACATCTTCAATGATTACATTCTCAACAAAAACTTTGTTTCTTTGAATATGTGATTCTTGAGTTGAAGTTGAAGCAATAAATTTGTCTTCTTTACTTTGTTTAGGTTTCTTCTCATGCATGACTGGTTCAATTACAATTTCTTCCTTTCCCGGAAATGTATTTTGGGAATAATCATCATGAAATGGTGGAGGAACTTCAATAAAGCCTAAACCATTTTTAGAACCCTTAAGTTTATCGGATACTTCAATGATTTCATTAAAAAAAATGATGAATTTACTTTTCAACTCTAGAACCTCATTTTCAAGTTCAGTTATCTTACTTCTTTGTTTGAGAATTTTTTGAAATTGTTTATCATTAATGGTCATTTTCACCGAAAGTTCTGCTTTCAGATCATGATTACTTATAGACAATCCCTCAATTTTTTCCTTAGATCTCATTTGTGACTCTAAAGATTTTTATATGTATCCTTGATTGAAGTAAGTTCTTTCATTAGTGAATCATTTTGAGCATTAATTAAATCAATTTTAGACTTAACAATGTCACAAACAGAACATGACACATTCACAGATAATTTAACAGAAGAAGAACAAACCTCATCAATTTTAACCATGCATGCAATCGACGTTGATTGCATATTGCAGGAATCATCAGAATCTGATTCTGTCTCTAATTTATTTTCAGATAGCAATTCGTTTCCACTAGCATCTTGAAAATTCTTAGTTTGTTCGAACATTGCCATATTAGCTTGACTTCCATTGCCCAACAGTCGTTGATTCCAATCTATACCTTCGACTGTGAGTAAAGCTTGTGATCCTGGAGCCTTTGAATACTCTCCACCAGAAGGTTTATCTTTCACCTCAGTTAAAGTATTTCCTAAACTTCTGTCTTGAGAATGGGGACCATTATATTCCTTCTTTAGATTATTATTTGACCTTCAATTTATCAAAACCAACCCGTTTGTTCAAAGATGGTAAATCTTTTACAGATCGTTGCATAAAGTTTTTCAGTTTATGTACAAACCTAGCCATGTTCCATTTGAGATCTATTAATTCTAAATCATCAGGATCAATCTGATCATAATCTTCATCAGTAAATTCACTTGTTGCAATCTTTCTACCCTGCAAGTTTTCGTAGGATGTCATGAAAGAACTAAGGAAAGCAAAATTCTGTTTAGCCTCTTTCAGGTTTACATTTGGTTATGCATTGAGGACATTAGTAGTTGATTCACTAGATGACCCTTCTTGTGGAGTTTGAGTAAAAAATGCATTAATTGGAGCTGCAGAACTACTCAAAGGTAAACAACCTCCATATAAGGTCGGGTCTTGAGTTTCTTTTGATGATTTTTGACATTTCAAGTCAAACTCTCTATCTTCAATATTCTGCATAAATTTCATTGCAGTAAGATCTTCATTCTTAAAGAAACTATTTTCTTTAAGTACCATGAGAAACATCGAGTAAGAACTTGGAAGAGCATTTTTCAAAGTATCAATCTTATCAACTTCACTAGGTTCCATATTAAGCTTATTCATCTCATCTATCAGATGATTGAATCTTGTAAGCATCTCTTCAACAGTCTCTCCTTTTAACAAGTTAAAATTTTAAAACTGAAACTTTAGCATCTCCTTCTTACTCTCTTCAGTATTACCCATACGTCTCATTTTATTGTGCTGAAACAAAGATGCACAATTTTAATACTTCCCACTTGATGGAAAATATTGTCGGGTAATGCCATTGTTAATGTGGAATATTCCTTTGTTTCAATCTCTAAAGCTTTCTTTTCTTCTTGAAAATATTGAGAAAAAGCCATTGGAGTAAACCCAAAGGTTTCACTACCAACCATTGGTACCGTATAAACATCATCAAGAATCTTGAACTGTATGGATGTACAGACCCTAGATGTGCTCGAAATCGTGGTTCCCATTTTGCGAAATTACTAAATTTTGTTAAACGAGGACATTTTGAATGAGATCCGATCTTAGCATCGAGATTTAACATTTGTTGCATCAACACGTTTTGATATGCCAGTGCGTAGAAACCAACCATCACAAAAGCATATAAATTTGGTACTTCAAGGTTTAAAATGGAAATATTTGTAACAGATGGATAGGACTAATGGATGAATATAGTAACACATGGTGAACAGTGACTAATTGATTATGTTAACGAATGGGAGTATGAATCACGTGATGAATGAAGTGACGAATGAACCTTAGTTTTCACGAATGTTAATAACGAATAACGATAACGAATGGAGATTCAAAGAAGACGAATCAAGACCCGAATAGATTAACTGTAAGGCCCCGGTCCCGGTGCCCTACTTTTGCGTTGGATTTACTCAAAAACATAGTTCTAAATATCAGAGTTAATTAAAAACATTCGCGGAATAAAAATAAAAGTCAACCATCCATTACAAACATTCATAACTTGTCTTTTATAACATAATCATAAAACATAGTATCACAACACCATGACAAATATTCAAATGCCAGCCTCTTCAGATCCCACCATGTGTCTTCCTCAAACCAGCTGTCTAAGTCTATTTACCTGCGGGCATACTAAAACTCAGCTACACTAAGCGAGTTCTAGTCAATCAGACAACTTTCAATACATTCACATATCATACATATATACGTATCCAAATATACATATCCATACTTAACCAGTTACCCTTCTGTCATACATACATACATACATACATACATACATACATACATACATACATACATACATACATACATACATACATACATACATATGTTCTGTTTCCTTAACCAACCAAGAGTGCATTCATAGTCCGCCGTCTATACATGTACTCAAGGTTATGAACACGTAAAAGGTCCGCAATCCTTAACTATGTTCACCATTCATAATATGTACAATGTCTGTAGTCCCTCCCTATACCATCCTACATAAACAATACGTACAAGGTTCGCAGTCCTTCCCTATGTTTCCACCTATTTCATAGCACGTACGAGGTCCACAGTCCTCCCCTAGGCTATTACATTTACAACATGTATAAGGTCCGTAGTCCTTTCCTATGCTGGCTCCTATCTATAATACGTAAAAGGCCCACATTCTTTAAGTACGTTCTCATCTATCATCTATAACACGTATAAGGCCCACAATACTTAACTACACCATCACATTCCACGTCTATGTCCAACATAAGTTAGTGGGATTTGCCATCCTAACTTACTATGTCAGACGTAGAGTCTGCATACCGTACATACCATTCTCTATATAATCATACTTTCGTACATGCCCATTTCATTACATACTTTCATACATACATACTTCATACTAAGCATTCTATTCATCACTTCCCCTGTCGATATGTGCAATATCCGATGATCGTTCACGCACCAACAAGCATTCATTCATAACATTTATACATACTATCACAACAATCATTATAGCATGCACTTACCATTTAAGGTAAGTGTATTTATGTTCACATTGAGTATGCACATAGCCCCGAAAACATAACAAGGAAATGGGGCTAGAAACTCACTTGATTCATTTTACGTTCATCGTTAATGGTTATTCCTTTCTTTAGTTGTGCGCGGTTAACTGTAGAAAAATTACACGTATAAATTAACTATCACTACCCATATCGTGTTTCTAGTTAAATTACAACCCTCAATGAACTAGGGTCCAGGGCAGCGCCCCTGACAACGGGGTTTTTAGGGGTGGCAGCGCCTAGTAGGGTCCAAGGGGCAAAGCCCCTGGCTGGGGTCGAGCTTCATTAACACAATTTTCATTAGAATTTTTAATTTATTAATTTATTCGCTAACTCAATAAGTTCGGGGGCTTCTTTGTAATTAATCTATTCTTTTCTAAGTCCAGGGACCTTTCTATCATTCTTTCAAATTCTAATTTGTTATCCAGCCCCTTAGCGAATGAGGTTCATTCATTACCACTTAACTTTATAACGAATTGACCCTCATAACGAATTGGTCCTTATAACGAACTGGCCTTTATAACGAACTGGACTTTAATGAATGATCATAACGAACTGCTGCTAATTCGTTATTTCTCCTTAACGAATAGGCATAACGAATTACTATTATTCTCCTTAACGAATGGGTATAACAAATTCCCGTTAATTTGTTATTTCTCCTTAACGAATGGGCATAACGAATTTGTTAATTCGTTATTCTCTTTAACGAATGGGCATAACGAATTACCGTTAATTCGTTATTATTTCGTTCACGAATTAGGGTTAGGTCAGAGAATGTCAAAAACATTCTCTGACATTCCCTACTGTTCCGGCGCCGCCTTTCCGGAGCCGTCATCGCCGAAAAATTGGGATCTCGCCGGAAAAGCGAGAACTCACTCGTTTTTCACCGTTCGATCCAGATATGAGCAAGGGTAACCCCTAAGCTCATCTTTTTATCGGCTTATACCCGCTACATCCGAATCTCGTGACTTTAACGGTGGTTTAGGGTGTCGGCTCGTCATTTCGCAACTAGATCAAGTGGGTTAGGATGCATATTAGATTATACTATCATTACCTCGGGTCTCGATTGGTTATTCTTTTTGGTTTCGGTTAGAGAAAGAGAGAAGTATAAGAGACATCTTAAGTGTGTGTTTTGCGTGGTGTATGGAATGGATGAGAATGAATGAATTAGTGGTTAATTATAGTATTTATATCATGGGTTATGGGCTTAAGCTCATGGTCTTTTCTTCCTTCCTTTTTAATCCAAGTCCATTAACCATATCTATTTAACCCAACACTAGCCCGACTCCTAATAACTCATATTTTATTTTTATTAACCGAAACAAGAAAATGGGATGTTACATTAATGAATGGGTTTCGAATATTATTATGGAATGAGTAACAAATGAACTTGACACGAATGGGTTTTAGTAACGAATGAGGTCTTAGTAATGATGAATCACTAATCATGAATCAGCTACAGTAACGAATAAGGTAGATATTCAGTTGTAACAACTTTGACACGTGGCACGAATCAGTTAGATCCTGATAGCGAATGACTACCAATTTTATTGAGATTGGGTGAATTTATCATAATGAATGAATCTCATGAACAATCAAATCTTCAACATTGGAGTTTAAGATCTGAAATTTCTAGACCCAAACCATGATTTAGACGAACATAAATCAATAGATTAAACACTCAATTCTCAATCAAATCTCACAAATAACCACCTAAAATGTGCGTTTCAATCCGGCGAACAAACCCAAACCTATCCGAACACACAATTCCAACCAAAACTAGTCCGACAATCCAAAATCAACCAAACAGAATCCTCTATTTCCAAAACCTACAATCTCAGTCCAATTCCATATCCAAACCACTACAATAACACAATTCAACAACCACAAAGATCACACTAGCAAAAGCGACTCGAATTTCAATCAATTCATCATCTAATTAACATCTCATCATGTTAATTCAAAGAAATCCAATAAAATCAACTTCGGATCTATAATTAACACTCGAACAGTAAAGTATCCAATCAATTCACAATGAATTACCTTAACACATACACAATCTAACCCTGGAATTCTCTGATACAACTTGAGATTGCTTGTGCTACAGTAGATTGATCAATTTATATCGATTAACAACCGAATCTAGTTATATGATATGCGAATGTGGGTAATAAGTTAATCGGTAAACGAAGTGTGTGAATAAATTGGCAGAGTAACAGCTTGGAGAGAAAATACATTAACAACACTTAAATTATGCAGGCTGAATCAGCCTATATATAGAAGATGAATGCCATTCGTTACACATTTCGTAACGAATGGCCTTCATTCGTCTTCATTACATTAAATAACAAAATGAAATAGCGAATGACTCATTCTCTATACCCCATTCGTCAACATTCCATGATGAATAGATACGTATCAATAACGATTAAGGTCCATTCATTAAACATCCTTAATGAATGGACACAACTAACAAAATAACTATCATTCATTAAAGAGGCTTAACGAATGACTACTTAAAACTTAACGAATGGACTTGTAATTAAAAAACTACCCTTACGTTATATAATAATAAATACAAACGATTACAAAGACTTGAGACGACCAAAACCGTGCACTAACAGAAATCAATATATCAATCAATAAAATTTTAATCACAAAACATAACTCAAGTCATTGAAACCCTAAATTCATTATACTTGTTAGATCAATTACAAATAACTTATAATATTATCGTTATTAATTAGGAATCCTTGTCGGTGAATCCCGAAGGGTATAACGATCTCACATCATCCTTTGGTCTTTTGTTCATCTAATCATGTGAGTAATCACTCCCCTATTCTACTTGTTTTAAAATACATTTTGGGACTTATGCGTACCAACTATATATTTATACATTTTATTATATTCTCCAATGCAAACTGTTAATATTTGTATCAATTGAATGACTACTCTCTATTTTTTATTTTTTATGTGTTTATTTACTGCATTCGGAGAGGTCTATCATTATATTCACTTCATGTCGTAGTGGCCGGTGTCCGATCGCGGAAAATATGACCATGGCCTTACCGGACAATATTTTTCACCAGGTGGGAAGTATGAAAATATGTGCTTCTCTTTTCCAACATATATGACCGAGAAGTATGGGAAACACATTAGAGAGTAAAAAGGTCTTGTTGAAGTTTCAATTTAGAAACTTTTGCTTGTTGAAAGGAGAGAACGTAGAGGAGATGCTAACAAGATTTAATCATCTTATTGCTGAGATGACAAAGAAAAAGAAGGAACCATCTCAATCATATCAAATTGATACCGTCAAGAATTCACCACCGAATACATATTCTACTTCTGTTGAAAGAGAATTCTTTTTACAAATATGAAGATTTAACGTCTTTGGAGTTCGTGCAAAAAATTAAAGAGAAGGAATATGATATGAGGTGTCAAAATTCATCAAAGGATAACCAAGATCCTACATTATATTGTGGATCATTACCATTAAGCAGCAGCGCGACTCTAATTAATGCTTTCTTTTCTCAAACCGCTCATGAGATTCCACAATCATTTACTAAGCCAATGCCAAATGTATGTATCATGGCTTCTGGATTAAACAACAATTCTGGTGGGTCAAGCACTTTATTTCATGGTGCTTGTAATTATTCAGCTCAACCATCAAATGTTAACATGAAGGAAGTTGAACAACACTTTGCTTTCCTTTGTGCATTTATGAGCGCTAATTAGAATTTGGTGGGTGGTAAAACTGCCACAAGTGAGCTAATTGACGAAGATTACAACCAAAATCGATCCAGATGATTTGGAACTCATGGACTTAAAGTGGAACATGGACATGATTGTTAGAAAGGTCAAGAGGTTTATGGAGAGAACATGAAAGGATTTGCCAACTCTGAACAAGAGGGTTGGATATGATAAGTAAAAAGTGAGATGCTACAACTATTAAGACTTTGGCCATTTCGCTAAAGAATGTGACAAGCCCAAGAAGGAATATACAGGACCCTGTAATCAAGACAGAAGTTCGAAAAATAAGTTTGCTGACTCAAAAGAAAAGACTCCTGGGGTGATTCTGTCAAGTCTGCTGGTTCACAAGCATTGCTCACTGCTGATGGAATTGATTGGAACCAGAGATTTCTGGGTAATGGTAATAGAAATCAAGCAAACCTTGCTTTGTTTTAATCTTCTGAGAATTTTCAAGACGCTAGAGGCGAAGGATTAGCTACCTAAAGTGAATCAGAGAGTGAATCTGATTCTGATGTCTCAAGCCACATGCAACTAAGTTCTTTTGCCTGCATGGCTAATATTGACGAGGTTCGCTCTAACTCTGATTTGGTTGTGTCTGAAAATCCATCGGATGAATCAGTTAAAGTAACTAAGAATGTTTCGTGTGCTTATTGTGAGGAATTAACATCGAATTTTGACTTAAATCATACTCAAAAGAAAACATTACTGAAAGATCTTGCTATAGTTCGTGAAAACTATAGACAATCCTCAGATCTTGAAAAGAGATCAAAAGATAAAATTGAAGGATTGTCAAATAGTAATCATGATCTGAAAGCAGAACTTTCAGGAAAACTAATTATCATTGACAAACAGTTTCAAGAGATACTCAAGTCCAAACAAAAATCACTGAACTTGAAAATGAAATTCTTTAGTTAAGAATAAGTTGGGAAACTTTCAAAATTCATTCTTTCTTTTTAAATAAAATAATTGAAGTTTCTGGTAAGCAAAAAGAACCACAAACAGGTTTAGGCTTTGTTGAGGTGACTCCACCATTTTATAATGAATATTCAAATAATCCGCTTTCTGGAAAAGAAGAAGAGGTTTTTAATAACAATTCTTCAAATGTTTAAAATTCTAAAACTGAATCAGTCATTATTGTGAAGAAACCGACACACAGTAGTCAAGAAAACCCAACTAATTCTTCATTGACTCAAGGATCTCATATTCAGAGTAATAAAGTATTTGTTGAGACTGCTGAAGAGGTTGTATCGAACACGTATTAGAACCACAAAACATACACAAAGAAAAGAATATTCCACATTCTAATCACATCTTATGTGAACCTCAAGAATTTTAGGAGGCGATGTATGGTACAAATACATCCAAGATCAACAACTCAAGTGCTAAAACTAAGAAATCAGAAAAACTAAAAAATTCTGATGAGGATCTAATGAGATTCATTAATCCTTCAATTGGTATATTAAACATTGTACATGTGTTTAAGTTAAAAGGTGTAAACAAAGTTTTTGAAGAGAAAGACATTCCTTTACTCTTGATCAAGCCAAAACTGATCGAGAGTGTCTTTCAAAATGAAACTTCAAGTTTACATGATCCCCGTAAAGTTTGTTAGTTCTACTGGAACTGATACTCACAAAGTTTCGCGAGTTGTTCAAATTTGGAGTTTTACAAGAAAAAAAATGGCTGTGTCATTTGACGATTTAGATAATGTTAAATTTTCAAGTGAATCTTGTCAATCCAATGTTTCATAACCAACAGTTAAACCACAATGTGCTTTCGTTGATATGAGAACTTGTTTCTTGTGTGGCTAACGTGGTCACGTTTTTAGAAATTGTGAAACTAGGTAACTTAAGAATATCAAGTATGTCGCCAAGGAACAACCCAAAAAGGTTCCTGTGGTTAAGGAGATTCTGAAGAGACAACCATCTCAAGTTGACGGGACTGACATTGTGTTTAATGATGTGAATTCACGCAAGGTTGTTCATGTTAATGATAACATTGTTAAATTAAAGAACAAAGTGTTTGTGCCTACTCAACCAATCTTCAAGAACTATGACATAACTGTGATCAAAGATGCATATCTTAGACAAAAGTCGAAGAGACCCGTGATGTATTCACAAGTGCATAGATCACAATTGGAGTCTAACGAGATTAAACTCCCAGATGAAAAGAAGAGGTTCCCAAAACTGAGGCCTAGGCTGCCTTCTTAGTCTAACTATTTTACTTGATTATGCAGGGTCCATCCGAAACTATATCTTGAGATAAATGGATAATAGACAGTGTGTGCTCTAGACACATCACCGGCAACCTTAACCTTTTATCCAATGTAAAGAATATTCAATGGGGTTATGTGGCTTTAGCTGGTAATCAAGGCGGCATGATAACCAAGGAAGGCAATGTCTCAAATGATAGTATCACATTTGAGAATGTAAATTAATGTGACAAAGTGAAACACAACTTGCTGAGCGTCTCTCATATTTGTGATAAAACGTACCCCACCGTATTTACCGACAAGGAGTACATAATTCTCAAACCGGGATATGTCATTTCTGAAGACATGGTTGTTATGAGATCGTGTAGATCTTTCATTTATGTACTTAACATGAATACTAAAGTATCGAATTCAACTTATGTGGAAGCATGCTTTATCTCTAAGGAAACTGAGAAAGACTCAATTCTGTGGCACGGGCGTATAGGTCATATTCATGTCAGAAAGATGAACCATCTGATGGTTAATGATTTGGTGTAAAGAGTTTCGCTAAAGCATTTCAAGTTGACCGATCACTGAGTTGCATACAAGAAAGGCAAACAGAAGAAGAAGTCGCAGCCAACGAAGTTATTTAATTCCATTGATACTCCACTGGAACGATTTCATATGGATTTGTTTGGTCATGTGAATCATGAGAGTATTGATAGATATTGATACTGTTTGGTCGTGACTGATGACTATTCGAGGTACACATGGGTGTTACTTATGCGTTCGAAAGATCAGACATTGGTTCTCAGGCAAAACTTAATCACCAAGATCAAATCACTTTACAAACACAAAGTGAGACAGATTCGTAGTGATAATTGGTACAGAGTTCAAAAATACTATATTGGACTTGTATTCCGAAAGGTATTCATCGAGAATATAGTTCTCCATACATACCACAACAGAAAGGTATTGCTGAATGGAAGAACCGAACATGGATTGAAGCTGCAAGAACAATGCTAGGAGATTCAAAGCTTCCTGTTTAATTCTGAAATGAAGCTGTGAACACTTCTTGTTATACGCTCAATCATGTTCTGATGGTTAAGAAGCTTCGAAAGTCGAGTTATGAGCTTCTCAATAACCGTAATACTAATTTAAAGTTTCTCGATTCGTTCGAGGGTCCTTGCACGAAAGTTAAAGGAGATGCGGGTAAATTCGAGGGAAAAGGTATTAAAGGTTATTTTCTGGGCTATGCATCGCCTAAGAAATGAGTCTTAATTTTTCTTCGGGTTGTGTAGAAGAATGGTACCATGTAAATTGTCAAAGCTACACTACACCTCCTGCTGGCAAGGGTCCTGGCTGGATGTTTGATTATGAGGGGTTATTTAATTCCTTTACTCCCTCAGTGGAAGTACCAAACGAAGACTTGGTATGTGTTTATTTGGATGATTAATTGTTTTACACGCCAAGATCTTCTAATTATGATGATACTGCTGATCATGATCATCCAAAAACAACTTATGTTGTTTCTGTATTTTCGGATGATGGCCATTTTGAAGATTCTTCTCTGCTCCATTGATTGAGAATCCTGATGTTACTAAGGTACCTGTTGGGGGACCTGTCTCATACTATGGATATTATAGCATCTACACAAAATATTACTAATTTAAGTGATCATGTTGTTGTTCCTCAAAATCTGACACTTTAGAATAACACGTATCATCCTCAGGTTAACATCATTGGTGATCTTGATTTAGGCATTCATACGCGACATCAGGATGCTAATGGAAGTGATGATAATGTTTTATGTGTGTATGCTGATATGCATTCTTTAGGATTCATGAGTATCGCTCGATACACTTGCTTCTTATCTCAAGTTAAACCGTCAGGTGTTCATATGGCACTTGAAGACTCTTCATGGGTTGAGGAAATGCAAGAGGAATTGCAACAGTTTGTATGACTGGGTGTGTCGGATCTCATCGATAAGGCTGAATGGGTTAAGAAGCCTATCCTGACTAAATGAGTATTTAAATATAAGAAGGATGACAGTGGGGTCACTGTAAGAAATAAAACGCGTTTAGTCGTGCAAGGGTTTCATCAGCAAGAAGGCATAGATTACACTGAAGTGTATGCTCCTGTTGCAAGACTAGAGGCTATACGTATAATTCTTTCCTATGCTACCTTCTAGAATCTTAAAGCATATCAGATGGACGTTAAGAGTGTGTTTATTTACGCGGAACTTAAATAAGTGGTGTTCATGAAGCAGCCTCCTAGTTTGGAAGATCCTGAGTAAGTTTACCGTTTAAACAAGGCTCTTTATGGCCTACACTAAGCCCCGAGAGCTTGGTATAGCACGCTTGCTGACCATCTTATGGATAGTGGATTCAAATGAGGAACTATGAATTGTACCCTTTTTCACAAGACTGTCGGAGAAGATCTGCTCTTTGTCCAAATTTATGCCGATGACATTATATTTAGCTCAACAAACGACAAGTTATGTAAGGACTTAGAAAATTCGATGCAGACCAAGTTCGAAATGAGCTCAATGGGGAAATGAGTTTCTTTCTGAGATTGCAGGTTCAAATGTGTAGTTATTGAAAGAACGAAGAACGGATCGTATGACACGACGTGTAAACACGTTCATGAAAAGATCTAATCATTAATGTAACGCGTGGAATTCGTTACAAGATGAAAAACACGATATTGTCTCTTTAACTACTCGTTTATTCACTCAATAGCAGTGATGGTACCTTTGTATATGACAGTATACAATACAAGTACAAGTTCTAGACCAAAGTCTCATAGCAAAATAATAAACAAACTATACATATACGTTTGAAAAACCACTTATACGCCCGTATATGATATACAATTGTCTAAGTTATACTACCGAATAACTTGTACGCTCGTATAAGCCTTTTTCACATATTAAACATGTAAAATCCATTCTAATCACTGCTATACTACCGTAAAACCTACAAGACCTAAGCGATAGACATTTCGTACACTAACAAACTCCCCTTTGGATAGTACTTGGTCTGGTTGTCTAAGCAATAGACGTTCATGCTCTTACAGACTCCCCCTCGGATATTGCTTAGACTAGGTTCTCAAATTTCAATCATCAAGATACAAGACCCATGAACATCATGCTTTCCAATCATCAATAAATTATTTGACACTTTAGACTTTTAATTCGGCTAACAATTTGGTCTTTTATCTTTCATGAACTCCCAATAATATGTCACGGCTATCTTCATTCCGTTCTCCACCCATATATCTTCCAACACAAATCATGATTCTCCATAAATGATTCATCAGCATATAGGTACCCACATCGTATATGTAACATTTACACTTAGGTTCATATATCAACATCTAAGCTTGTATACAAAGTATATCTTACACGCCTGTATAAGAATGTATGAACTAGAATAACAAATACGACATGCACATAGTTATTCGCTGATAAATAACGTAAAAGATTGATTAAGTGAGTTATCCAGCGTATATTTTATACACCAGCAGTAGCTCCGTATATTTCCACTAGCACTATAGCGTATATGTTATACGTTGAAGCTTGCAGCGTATAACCCAATCACAAGTACACCATATATGTTATACAGACGAACAAGTTACGCCGTATAAGTGAAAAGCATATGCGTCCAAGTAGAAACCCAACTTATGCGACGAATATGATATAAGCTTATACATATGCGCCCTCAAAACATATGCGCTCTCATCTTATACGCTTCAAACATATGCGCCGGGATAAACTTGATGTTAACGTTTTGACAATTTCTTTGGAGAAAACGAAGATGTAAGGATCTGACTTTTTAGTATGTTGTTCAAATCCAAGAATGTGACAATGTGTGATGTTTTGGTAACATTTGAAAGGCTACATCCTCTGGAATATTCAAAATAGTGTAGAAAAGAAACAAAACCGAGTTTTCCAAGTAGATTTTGAGCACGAGGCTCTGACACCGGATGAAAGAATGATGAACGGATTGTATGACACGACGTATAAACACGTTCACGAAAAGATCTACTCTTTAATATAATGCGCGGAATTCTTTACAAGATGAAATACACAATAACGTCTCTTTAATTACTCGTTTATTCATTCAATAGCAGTGACGGTACCTTCGTATATGACAGTATACAATACAAGTAACAGATCTGGAACAAATTCTCATAGCAAAATAACAAACGAAATATATATATATATATATATATATATATCTGTGTGTGTGTGTATATATATATATATATCTATATATATATATATCTGTGTGTGTGTGTGTGTGAAAAACCACTTATACGCCCGTATATGATATACAGATGTACAAGTTATATGACCGTATAACGTATTCGCCCGTATAATCCTTTTTCACATATTTAAAATGTAAACTCCGTTCTAATCACTGTTATCCTATCGTACAACCTACAAGACCTAAGCGGTAGACATTTCGTGCACTAACACTTAACTACATCGAGTCCTGATATAATGTTTGTTGTTTGTTTATGTGTCAGGTATCAAGCTTCCTGGCAGTGTAAGAAGCAGAAAACGGTCTCCATTTCGACCGCCGAAGCTGAATACTCGGCAGCCTCGAGTTGCTATTTACAGGTTTTATGGATCCAACAACATTTGCAGGATTACGGTATGAAATTTCTTACTACTCCCATATTTATTGATAACTCTACTACCATATGCATCACGAAGAACCCTGTTCACCGTTCTAAAACGAAACATATTGATATTCGTTATCAGTTTAACAGTGATTGATATGAAAAATAAACTAATTGACATAGAGAATGTGCACACGGACTATCAGAAGGCAGACATTTTTACCAAAGCATTGATAAAACAAGATTTAACTTTTTGCTTGGCTTAAACAGTTTAAAATCTCTTGCTGATATCTCTAAGCTTGGATAATCATTTTTATCTTTGTTTGTACAGTTTTGCTTGTTTATATTTCTTTAATATTTTGGTTTTTGGGGGAGAAAATGGGAAAATACAAAAATATTGTACTTTATGTTTGTACAGATAAAATCTAAAACCATTCAAATATTTCAAAATTACAAAAACATAAAAAAAATTGTGCTCTTCAAAAATGAGTTTTGAAGCAAAAAAAGGACATGATAGTACATTAGTCATTTTATTTTGAAAATTCTGTATAAAAATAGGCTTAAAAGACTGTGTGTTTAGTAGTGACATTCGTGACAAAATGAGGTATACCTTATTCATTACGTAGGGAGTAAACGATAAATCGGTTAATTCGTAGTGCTTAAACGAGTAACCGACCGATACTAATTATGACCCGTATATATACCGAGAGGTCATACATGAGTTATAGATATATTATAGTGGCTAACGTATTGATATTTAGGCCCAGTACATTTAAAACCATTTAAATGAAAATGGTTTCGTTTATTGATATGCTATGAGTTTAAACGCAATAGTTAACATCAAAACGAGAATTGTAGCATTCGTTAAGCCGAAAAAGATTTATAAAACACTTATATGACATGTTCTAAGCGATCCGTGAAAATATTTTGGGTTTTTACAACCTTTTAATATGTTTTTATTGTTTTGCAAAATTAAGCTGAAAAACGTTCGTTTTCGCACTATTTCTCACACCCGAATTAATTTTCTTCCGAAAAAACGAACCCGAACTAAATTTTGGACTGAGACCGAACCTTGGCACGCAAAATGAGGAAGTAATGGATTAAAATAAAGGCCCATTGGGCCCTTATCATTTGCGGCCGCAAATAAGGGGAAAACCCCTCCTTTTGATATTATAAACATACTAGCGGAGGGTACAACAGCAAGAGCACAACTTTAGTTGTAATTGTTATATTGTAAATGTGTTATTTTCAAAGATGTGTACACATCCTAAACCAAACAAAACGTAAGAAGCTACAAGTTCTTGAAGTTCTCTAGCTGAAACCATAGAGGCATGATCAAATTAACTATTTTTTTTTATCTTGTTTTAATCTAGCTATGATCAAATAAACATGTCTTGACTATTGTTAAACATGTTTAACCATCCAAAAACCCTAAAAATCAACTAAAATCATGTTTTGATGTTAAACATGTTTACAAAGCAGAAAAATATATACTTTTAACCAAAAACACGGATTAGAACATGAATATGTCGTTTTTACGGTTCAAAAGTTCGGTTTGAAACCAAAACCGAAACCCTAATTAAAAAGGCTAGTCTATGGATTTTTTATGGTTGGTTTGGTTTTATATGATATGTAGATACACTGAATTTGCGACCCAAGACCTGGAGAGTCGTTTAAACCATCGAAGACCACCGAAAATCGACAAGGTATTACCGGTTAACTCGTTTAGGGGCTATTTGTGCTTCGATTGTGACGTGCTTAATTTTAGGTTATGAAACTTTCCATGGACATCAGGAATCACATAATTGAGTGCCTGTTCAAATTTGATAATTTTTCGATAAACGGAGAATATTTGGCTAATTTATTACCGTTTATTGGCGTTTATTCGGGAAAAATAGGTAAACTTCATGTAAAATTATTAAATTTGGTTTGGAACCCAGAAATGTTATTTTAGGATCACTGGAAAAATTTGGGAACATTTGGAGATGTCTAAGTATTTTTTGTGCAATTGTGTTTTAATCGAGTTTTAACAGTCGAAAAACGCACAAAAAGGCATTTTGGCCAAGGATTTAGATTCGGGAGATTTTGAAGGGGCTATGTGATAATATTGAGACCACTTGGAAAAATTATCGGATTTTTCAGATGTCGTTTGGTAAAACGGGCTATTTATTACTTAATTATAACACATTAAATAAAATTTTATAAATACATAATTAATCATAAAATTTTTGAAAATATTTTTATAAAATTCTTCATATTTTAATTTATTTTTAAAATAATTTCCATAATTTATATATAAGTGCATAACTAGTTATGATTAATCAAATATTTAAACTATATTTGTTTTAACAAAACCGGCAGTTTTGTGTTTAACGGACTGACTGGTATGTCAAAATGTCAAAAGTGGTCAAATATCATAGTTTTAGATGAATTTTATAAAAAACGAACTTTTTACGAGAATTTCGGACAATTCGGATGGATTGTACGCGTTTTGTATAATCAAAATCGTAAGAAAACGGAAACAAACCCTGCGATCAATCCAGATACCGAAACCTAAAAATTCTTTCATAAATCAAATCATTTAATCAATCAATATGTTTACTTAAGTTTATGTGATCTTACCTATTTCCGAAAAGCATAAATGATCAACTTGGCTAGTCTTGGAAAACGGTGAAAGTAAGCCAAATCTGGTTTTGAACATTTCATAGTATACAACGTCACAATCTAAGACTACTGTTATGTTCTGGGCCTAACATCTATAGCCAGACTAGTTATACAGCCCGATTTAGTTTAAACACTGTACTGGTATTAACGGTAATATACCGGTTATAAGATTCAAGCTATAATCGAAACATTCTAGTTACTGATATGTACCACCAGCTCCAACAACATTAAGGTGAGTTTCACGACCTCACTTTCTATACTGTTTTACGAACTTTTGGGGTGGAAAGCATATTTATATATACTTATATACTTGAAAACGTGTGATGATGTGAATTATCTAAGTACTAACACTTGAAAGTACAAACACAAGTGATTAAATTCGTGCCGGTGACGTGTGGATAGTACTATCGGTTTGACAAACCCAACTTATGCCGGAACATGTTAACCCAGTTGCACATTGTCATTTATACTTATTACATTCTGCTATGTGGTGTTAGACATAGTACATACTTGGGACAAAGTGGCTGTTAAATGCCAACGAGAGTACATGGGCAAGGGTGGCCATGCGTGTGAGCTGTCTTGGTTTCACTTGTGGCTTAGTATCATACATCATACACATACATATATACATACGTACTATGAACTTTACGAACGCGTAAACTGAATTTGTTCGTGCTCGTGACTTGAAACTCACCAACGAGACGTAGTTGACCCGTTTTAACATGCTTTTCAGGTAAGCCGAAGTTGGAATGAATTGCTTATGTGCTTGGTGTTAGAAGCAAAGCTAAATAGCTGTGAATAAGTGCAAATACGTAGTAATGCATAAGAAGCCCGTGAACTGGTCTTGTGATTTTCATCTAGTTTGTAAACTTAGTACCGAACCATGTATTATGTTGTAAATTAGTTTGGTTGAATTTCTTTATAAAAAATGTGGTTGATACCAGTGTTATCTGTTACATTCCCATATTACACTTCCACAACTACCTAGTCGGGGTGTGACATTAGTTGCATTGGTGCATTGGTAGGTCTTAAACAAACAACTAAGGTAGTTTGATATAAACATAAAAAAATTGCCAAATTGACAGAGGTGTTAGTGTCTTCCAAAAAGTCTTGGAAATGAAGGCATAAATGTAATAGTCTGTCATACTCATGCCTTATGAGTGTTTGATCACCAAAAATCAAAAGTTCTAAATAAAAGCGTGTAGTTAATGGTTAACACTTCAATGATGTATGGTCTTATAGCCTCAAATCCTATATTGATGTGATGCATCAAGTTTCTGGACACTGTGAGTCTTTATGCGGTTTATTATCTTGGTATTCATAAACATGGATATTAAATGTTTTATGAGCGTATCAAACCCCAACCTACGGAGGAAATGCCGGGGCGTGAGCTGATTGCTCACAGATCTTAAGGTACTATCATGCAATAATTTAAATGACAATATCTATTAATTAAAATAAATTTTCAAATAAATCGAAATACAAACAAGTACATAATCCATAAATACAACAAGACAAATTTATATTTCGAATGATCTTGATTAAAATATTCTTCTAACTTAATTCTTCACTAGTTTTCACCAACCCGTATTTAATTTCTACGATAACCTGCATATGTGTATAAAATAGAAATTTTGTCAACAACACATGTTGAGTGAGTAAAACATCAGTTAAGTGAGATATAATATAATATATAATAAATAAAGAAAGATGCTAAATGTTTATGTGAGGATAAATAGTTAAACCATAACATATAAACAATCAATAAAACCATAAAGAAATGGCTAAGCCGTTGCCATGCGAATGGGCATATCGGTGTAACCATTGTCGATGTGTCGAACGCCGGCCACTACGACGGTCGTATAATCATACTATAATGTGAATATGTTGGACCTCTATGAAATGTATTCAAATAAAGCAAGTAAGCAAATATCAAGTTAGGCATAAAGTGATATACACGAAAGGATTAAACAATTGCGGTTTTGAATACTAGATAATAGATAAATACTGTAAATATGCATATGTCCCAAAATATATTTAAAATAAGCAAAAAGGTGAGTGATTACTCACCTTAGTGATTAAGAAATAGAAATAAATGTGGTGACACAGAAAAATAACATCACGCTCGAGATGTGTCAATGAACAAATCCATAGTAATAATAGAAATCTGAGAAT
>NW_027506766.1:0-26955 GCF_021521415.1 Bidens hawaiensis
TATTGTTTCCCGATAGTAAAATTCGAAGCGCATATCTCCTTTCGATGAATGCTCCGAAAATTCAATCTAAAATTCAATTTCAATATTCAATAATGAATATAAATATTTTTAAGATTTTGATACGAAAGAATTCCTTTTCTATCATTATATAAAAATAGCTAAGATTTCTAAAAAATTTAACTGACTATGAGTAGTCAGGGATAGAAGAATTGAGAGAATTTTCTGAAAAATCTTGTGAAATGAAAAAGGGTGGCAAAAAACGACAGAAAGATATTGGCTAGTTATCATTATAAGAGATCCAATTTTTTGGTCATTAAGGAGCACAAAAAGAAGCGTCGAAAAAATGACAAGATATTATCTATCTGAATATAAAGTCTCAATTCCAACAAGTAAAAAGCAAGTCAAAAGGGGGGATATTTCCTTATTTCGGAATGGTTGATTATGAGATATTTCGATTTTTTATTCATTTTTTTTATTGAGTTGTGTATATTTCGATACATATAAAAGATACCCCAGATTGTTTTTTTATACTTGTTCCATATAGTCTGCTTTAACTCGAATGAATGTTCTGAAGAAACACCAATTAAGTTATGTTCTAGAAAAAGAGGATTCTTGCATTTTTGCCCTCCTGCTGAGAAAGCATTCATTTATCATTTATCGGTAAAATAACTTCTAATTAAAATACTTCAATTGGTACACGCAAGAAATAGGCCAATTCCGCAGCTTTTTGTTCCATTTCTCGTGGAGTAAAATTCTCATCAGTACGAGTCAATGGAATGGCTCCCTGGCCTCTTATATCCATATAAAGGACACGCCGAGCATAAATACCCTCTTTAACTTCTATTCTGACGGATTGAATATCTTTTATAAGAAATCGGAGGAAGACCCGACGAGTTTTTCCAGGAAATCCCCAACGAAAGATACACACTATTCCGTCTTTTATATCAAATCGATCATAACCACTACCTACATTCCACGAAATTATGCACCACAAATAGGAGCTAATAAAAAGACCCGCGATCCCATAGAAAGAGTTCACAATTCCTTGTGGAAAAAAAAAACGATTTGCTGAGACGGAAAGAAAGATATCAAATTTCTACCAAGATAACTCGAGGTTCCAACCAACAAGAATCCTAATGAACCTAAAAAAAGGATAATAGCCCAGCATAAATTACTTATTTTTCGAGCCCCCTTTATAGGTTCTATCCATATATGTTCTGATCGACAACTCATACTTGATCCCGTTGCTTTTTTGGAATTGAGAGAATACCCCAAATGAATTTGACTTTAGTCTGTTTGTTTCCGAAGTAACTCGCATCAACTAGCACTAGTTTGAACTAGTTTGATGTGAACCTTTAGGAGTAATTCATTAAATTGGTTAGATCTAAACTAATAACATACCCTTCGTATGACTCACTAAACATAGCCACATACATATAGATAGACCGGCTTTAAAGCTCAGCCATCCGCCGATTCAGGTCTATTTGAAAATAGCTAGAATATAGCATTTTATGGAGACATAAGAATTTTTCGGCGGAAGCCGCTTATACCATATTTTGCTAAAAGGATATCTGTATTATCATACAAACGTAAAAAAATAGATGATATTTTGTGCCATCGGCTCTAAACAATCTTGTTTTTTTGAACATGAAGAAATAAAGAAGCCATTGCGATTGCCGGAAAAACTAGGCCTACTAAAGGGACCAAAATAGTGGGAAAGTTAAGAGTTGTCATAGAATGGGTACCTCGATTGACTATTTGTACCTGTTATTATTATTTAGATTTTATATTTATTATTTATAATATCAATTTATAATATAAAGATATCTTATTATATATAAGGATATCTTACTTATTATAATTTGAGAATTATTATTATATAGATTTAAGTATCTATCTAAGTGAGTATATAATGTAGTTTTTTATCTTTCTATATGAAGGATTTGAAAGGATATGGATGAGATTTTTTTTCTTCATTTTTTGCTCTTGTCTTCAAATTTCGTTTATTAAGCAAAAGCTGATTAAAACGGAATTAGATTCTACTTACTTTAGATTCTCTTTATATTGAATTATATTGAAGGGTTTGTTAGAATCCTATCCAGCAGGGATTCTTAGTCAAAATAGGATTATCGTAAGATATAGAAAGATAAAAAATTCTATATTTAATAGATTTGAATTATATATGACGAGAAGAAGATCGTTTTTTTTGCCTGATTTTACTTTACGAAAATAAGAATTTCATCTAAGTCTGTCACTTGAGAGACCGGTAGGTAATTAAGTGTTGTCTGTTTTGGTATATTTTCGGGTATGGGTAGTGATTGCATTTACACCTTAGGGTGTTTTGTGATTAGAGAGCCCGGGAGGTAATTTAGTCTTTGGGTGCCTTAGCATAGTTAGGTGAGGTGAGACCGGGAGGTGATCCGAATCATTAAACCGTTAAGCTTTACATGATATTTAGGGTTCTTAGGTATTGTTGGTGACATCGGGAGCCGGGAGGTGATCTAGCATACTTTAGTTGTTCCTTAAGTTTCATATTTTTAGAATCCGGTTACCAATCATAAATCCAATTTCGAGAGTTTACGAGTTGACTAGTAGGATTCCTTACCTAGGTAGTTATTTCACCCTATTTGATTTCCGGTCCAATTTGTTCGTGTCTAGTTTTAGTTTAAGTATTCTTTAGTTTATAGTTACTAATTAAAAAAATTCAATTTTAATCTATTTGTTTAAGTTATTAGTCAGAGTCTAGTTTAGGTGTTGCTAGTGTCCTTTGGGTTCGATATCCGGACTTCATTAGGTTTTACTACAGTCGATTGGTACACTAGCCTGTCTAGTGGTCTAGCATTAGGAGAGTCTATATTTATAAATTTAAAACTAGAGTGTCTAGGTTCAGTTAATATTTTTTATTATAAACCGCGTTCAACACATCTAGTAGTAAGACTCAGATCTTGAAATTATGGTAAAGTTCTTAATATGATAGCATGAGTGTCCCATTTTTCTGGAAGTGATCTCAGAAATCAGTTGCTAAGAGCAGAGTTTGTGAAGGTAATATCCACCATTTTTAGTTCACTAATTAGAGTTGTGAATCGTTCATATTGTTGAGTTAAAATTGTCCTCTTAAGCGACAAAATGCTTCATACTGCTACCAGAGAATCTCACAGGTATTCTCCAGAACTCATGGGGTACCACCAAATTGTTCTTATAGTGCATCCTACAAAGCCTTGGCAGACTTGTAATGAATTAATCCGCCATAAATTTCATTTGGAATTGCCATGGCTAAAATAGCATGTGCTTTGACATCCAAATTAAATTTTTGAAGATCCAGATAAGAATAATCCTTAATATCTTTCTTGATCGTTTTGTTTCCATCCAATGGATCAACAATTTCAGGGTATGTGGCCCATGAACTACAAATCTCCAACAACCAGTGTTTTGGCTGCATAGATGGTGGAGTATTCTTTAAGCCCATATGCTATATTGACCACGAACAGACATTGGTGGTTTGGAGACCAGTGTTGTGAGAATCTTGTATGAACGACATGATTCTCAATTCAATTGGTTTCTCAATAATAATAGAGTATAAAACAGATTTTGATCCTTTTTGAATCCACAAATGAAAATATCAAATTGAACTTAGTTCTATGATACTGAATTGATTATGAGATCAAATTAAGTGAATTTAGCACTGATACCAATTGTTAGTATCGTAAATCTAATAATCTAAGCTACTTGAATACAGATCACAATGAATGAAACAGTAAACAACTAATTTTATCTTTTGAATTGATTAGTATCACTTTAATCAAAATGATATTTGAACTACAACTTCAATTAGTCTGAATAATTAACAAGTTAATCAACAGAATTCATTTGAGCTAAAAATAGGTTTCATATGGATGAACAACTTTTTATTAACTATAATCGAATTATTACAATCTATTCCCCCCTCCCCCTGATCTTAGCTCATCATTCACACCGAATTTTCTTGTATGAAAGTAAATGATTCAGGTGACTCATCTTCATTATATATACGTGTAAATCTACTTTATGAACCGGAGGTGATAGTGACAGCTAACAAAAACAGTTACAAACTACTGATGAACTAAATACAAACAACTGCCTATAGAGAATCATATGCTAACTACTGAACTTTGTGTCTAACAACTGATGATTGAGTCTTAGTTGTTTGTCTTCAGCAGTTTGAATCCTCAATAGTTTGTGAAACGACAGTTGATTCTTCAGTTCTTTGATGTCAACAATTTGTACTGACAGCGGTTTAGAGCAATAGAAAACAAAACATCCTAATGGAGAACAACTAACGTTTTTGAGCATCAATTGTATGGTTATTGGCCATCAGTTTGTTGTCACTTGTCAGGCTCAACACATATAAGCGTCTTTTCATCTTCAATCTTTTCTCTCCATAAGACATCATCATATTAATTGTCCCCTCACCAGCCGGCGACTACATCCCTTCAATCATTCGGTTACCGATTATCCTCCAACGACTTTAATTGCTTCTTCAATTGCTCTTCAGTTGTTTCTTAACACCCTTTATATGATCGGTTTCAATTTAAATCCCAAATCATTGTTTCAATCATTTATTCTCAATTCTCTCTCTCGCTCACTAGATTCTTCAGTCGGTTTATGTTCAATTACAATCAAAACTACTTTCCGATGAACATCCTTAACTCTAGGAGAGCATATCAACTCTCCAATCGGTCCAAGTTTGTGATACTATGCAAATAATACTAGTATCCAATCCTATTTTGATAATTAATTACCTTTTCTGAATTGTGTTCTTAATTACATATTAATCTAAGGAGGGCCACTATCACAGAAATCATGTTTAAAATCCCACTTCCTGATATGGTTATAAGTGTCGATATTATTATTATTATCTATTTGGCTTCCTATCTCTTAATTTGGATAAAAATTAATTTCCCTGAATTTTGAAGGTTTTGTTGTCTAATTTTACTTGATTAGTTCAATTTTGATTAGATTAATCCTGAGGAAATGGAGATGTTAGACATCAGATGGTGCATGGCAAGTGTCATTCTAACATCTCAATGATTCAAAGAGGCCACTGGGAAAAATTGCTTGAATGGTACATCATTCAAATTAGGTTTTGATAAATCATAAGTGAGATGTTTTCATTGCAAGGAGAAAGGTCACTTCAAAAAGGAGTGTACAAACAAATAAGTGGGTGATAATAGTGAAAAAATTAGGAAGGGATTTCAACCGTCAAGCAATCTATCACCAGAATTCTCCAGACCATGTTGAATCTTCCAATATCGGGAAGAAACCTGAAGCATCGCCTTCAAAAGCTTATAGTGTTGCTGCTCAACTTGACGAGGGGTTCATATGGAATAACTATGTTCAACAAGCAAATGTAGCAGAGCTAATCAAGGAGGATGCTAGCAAGGACAAGAATGTTGAGGTTGTTGCTAAGGAGATAGTTGTTGAGGATGTGACGATTGAAGAGGTGAAAGCTGCAGATAATGTCATCATAGAAGACATAACTGATGAAGTTGATGACGATGAGGAATCTAAACCAAGATCTTATGACAAGATTCATCCTATGCTTTCTGATTTCTTTCAATCTATTTTTCCACCTGATATTATTGAAATTTTTGTAGGTTGGTTTAATGGAGAAGAAATTCCACATTGCAAAATCAAATTTGGGGAGGATGATATTGAAGAGCAGGCTGTCAAGATTCAAGATCAAGAAGTTGAATCAACAAAGAATGAGAAATTGGTTGATACTGATGTTGATCATCATGCGTTAATGGCAAACTAGGTAAACTCTCAAATTAATGTGTTTTAAATGTGAAAATGTGAGATAGGTTGTGGAGTGTGATGTTAAAGATTTTGAAATTAAAACACTTAAGACAAACTATGATAATCCTTTTCAAGATTTTATCAAAGTTAAAGAGGCTTATGATAAAACGACATAAATGTGAGAAAACCTTGTGGAAAAGGATTTTGCAAGATGAGAAAACAATTATCATGCTCAAACATAATATTAAGGATAAACTCGCCATCAATCGTCATATTGATGAGAATGTCTCTCTTAAGCAAAATGGCTTGGGATATCATTATGTTCCGCCTCACATTTGGAATTTATATCAAAACAACCCGAAGGGTTTGTTAAGGCGATAAATGTGGAAGTTAACACTCCACTGCATGATCCTGAGACAATTTTTCCTGAGTCAACTGATGTGAAATTTGAGAAATCTGTTAACACAACTGACTGTGAAACTGAAGTTTGTTTGAAAGTTGTTGAGAATGCGTTGTCTAATAATTTGCCTAATGAAAGTATTAAAAGTAGACTTGTGTTCATGAACCTAAGATCGAGTCTAAGAGGTTTGCTAAAAACAAGTTTCTTATCATAAAAGGCAAAGTGTTGCTTTTAATGGGTCTAAACCAACAGATGTTTTCAAAAAGATTGTTTTTTTAAGGCGTTACGTCTGAATCTGAAAAGGAAGAAATATTTAGTAAACAAAGCAATCAAGAGTTTTTCAATCAAAAGGAAGAACGTGATCGAGTTGTGAATCAAACTTAACCGGTTGAAAGGGTAGTAGATCGGTGAAGATGCTTTAACTCTAACAAATTAGGACACATGTTCTATGTGTGTCCTAATCAATTTTGTTAGCACACCATTTTGGTCACCTCGGTCTTTGTAATAAATGTAATTCATTTATATTAATGTAAAGACCAGTTTGGTCTTTTCATTTATCTATTTGTTATGTAATATGTGTTCATTCGTTAAGGATGTTTAACGAATGAACTCATACATTATAGTTAATGTCCATTTGTTATGGATGTTTAACGGATGGACCTAATAGTTATTTATAAATTACCATTCGTCAGATGTTGACGAATGAGGTATAACGAATGAGTTATTTGCTATATTATTTAAGTTATGTAGGGAATGAAGACAAATGATTCCATTCGTTACGGGCTGTGTAATGAATGGATTTCATCTTTTATATAGGTTGTTCTTAATACATAATTTTACAAGTGTTGATAATTATTCTTTGTGAGTAGTTATGCTGCCAAAATCACCTCTCACACACACACTTTGTTCAGTCTAACCTATCTATCACCTATTACATATCAAGAACTAGATCCTATAACGTATATTGATATGAATTGATTCATATAAAGCTCAATCAGGCTCTCTGAAGTGGTATCAACGCTTGGCGTTCGATTGTGTAGGTGATTTAAGTCGCCATAGTGATGAATTGTTGAGAATTCATTAGTTAATTGTTATAAGTTAGATCTGAAATTGTTTATATTGATTTTGAATCAATTATCATGATGAGATGGATAATTGAAGCTTAATTGAGTTATAATCAGTTCGTAATCAGATAAGTAAGTTTTGTTTTGATTTAATTGTGGTATTGATTGATTAATTGAGTGGAATTAATATGGATTTGGGTATGAATGGAACATAAATTTCTGTTTGTTGAGTATTCTGATTTTGGATGAGTTTTGGACCGGAATTGTTAGTATGGACGTGTTTTGTAACATCTCCTTTCCTGTTTGGTTAATAAAATAATAATATTAATTATTATGAATTGGGCTTATATTGGGTTGAGCAATTAAATAATGTGGGTGATGGATTTGGATTAATAAGGAAGGAAGAAAGACCATGGGCTTAAGCCCAGGACCGGCTTAAGCCATGACCCATAATATATAAACTATGATTATTCATTCATCCATTCATTTCCACCCATTCCTTACACCATCCAAAACACACACTTAATCTCTTTCTCTCTCTCTCTCTTTCTCTCTTTCTCTAGCCGAACCCAGGAAGGAAACCGAGCTTTGATCCGAGGTAATATTGTTATGAGCTTGTATAGATCCAAACCCGCAAAATCTAGTCGTAAAACGACGAACCGACACCCTCAATCGTTAAAGTCACGGATCCGGGTGGAATCGGCTATAAGCCAATCGAATGACGAGCTTAGGGGTCACCCTAGCTCAGATCCGGATCTATCGGGGCAAAAAATGGTGAAAAACTGTGTAAAAACCCGTTTTTCCTGCACGACGGCGCCGGAAAGGCGACGCCCAATGATCAGGAAATGTTGGGGAATGTCAGGAATGTTCTGACATCTTGTTCCCTAAAACCAATAGGGCCACGCCCATTCGTTAAGGAAGGAGTAACGAATGAGCTACATTTGTTAGCCTATTAGTTACGGAGAGATGACTAATTAACCCTTAATTCGTCTTAATAAGTTATCGAATGGCACTTGCCATTCGTTATCTATCCATTCTCTAGGGAAGACAACAAATCAATTCATTCGCTATAGGATACACTTGCATGCTCCCGCAACGAATGAGCCGCCATTCGTCATATAGAAAGTACGAATGGCTATAGTCATTCGTTATGCACTCATTCGTCAAAGATCAAACCATTTGTTATAACGAATGGAGCCATTCGTCATAAGATGGGATAGCGAATAAGGCTAAACAAGAGGCCATTCGCTATAACGAATGGGGTAGTGAATAAAATATTTATTTAAGAATTCTAATGGAATTTGTGTTAAGGACCTTTAATAGACATAAAATGTTTTCAAGTTAACCTGGCAACTCGACCCCAGCTGGGGGCTCTACCCCTCGGGCCCTGCTAGGGGCTGTCGCCCCTAGACCCCGCTGCCAAGGGCGCTGCCCCCGGACCCCATTCGTTGAGGGAAATATTGCTAGAAATACGATATGAGTAGTGATAGTAAATTGATACGTGTAATTATTATACAGTTAGCCATGAACAACTAAAGAAAGGGATTACATTAACTCTGAACGTAACCTCATTCAGGTGAGTTTCTAGCCCCATTCCTTTGTTATGTTTTTGGGGCTGTGTGCATACTCGATGTGAATGTTAATACACTTAACTTAAGTGGTAAGTGTATGCTATATATGATATATGTGATAGAATGTATGAATGTAATGAACAATTGCTTGTCGGTATGTGAACGATATTCGGATATTGCACGTACCAAGGAGTATTATGATTGTTAGATGAATGATGTGAAGAAAGCTTAGAGTGTTCATATGCTATGATGCAATTATCGTATATGTGAGGTATGTGTAAGTAGGTACAGGAATGGTATGTGAGATCTACGCCCGACATAGTAAGTTAGGATGGAAAATCCCTCTAAATTACTATTGGACCTAGACTCGATATGTGATAGCGTTCCTTATACGGATATTATATAACTGAATATGCATTCCTTCTATGTACTACCTTCTATGTACAATATAAATGGTTCCTTCTATGGACCAGGTGTAGGACTCCTTCTATGGATAATATGTAGTGGTCCTTCTATGGAAAGTATATAGGGTCCCTTTTATGGGTAATTTTAAGGATCCTTCTATGGATAATATCTAGGGATCCTTATATGGATAGTTTATATAGATCCTTCTAAGGATGATACAAGTTGTTACTTCTATGGATAATAGTGAATGTTCTTCTAATAGATGTTATGCAATGGTCCAAAGTGTCAGGAATGAAGTTCGGTCTAAGTACAAATACGTATCTTCGGATACGTATACGTGAATGTATGAAAATGTATTGTACGTTGCCTGATTAACTAGAACTCACTCAGCGTAGCTGACTTTTAGTATGCACGCATGTAAATATGTTTAATGAACTAGCAGAGGATGGCACATGGCATGGATTGAATGGCTGGCATCTGAAGATGGAAGAAATGATGTTTTATGTTATGTTTTAAAGACAAGTTTGAATGTTTTGTAACAAATTATTGAAGTTAACATTTCCACGAAAGGTTTAAATTAACTCTGATTTGTAGAACTATTTTTATAAGTAAATTCAACGCCAAAGTAAGGCACCGGGATCAGGGCCTTACATGTTTGGGTTTGTTCGAAGTTTAGACGATTTAATTAAGCATTTGGTTCTTAATTTTGGTTGAGAATTGGATGAGTAATCCATGATTTAGTCTTTGTTTGGATTCAAGTTTGTTACAACTAACCATTTGTGTACTGTAGCTCATTCGTCATCCAATTCTTATTCATGATCAACTCATTTGTTACGGAAACACATTTGTGACAGACTGATTCGCTACCCTATTCGTTACTTCATCTGTTATGCTTTTCGTTACCTTTACCGTTACGCTATCCATTATGCCATCCGTTATGCTGTTCGTTTGATCATTCGTGTGCTGATTTGTTACCATTGAATCATCATTCGTTATAGTCATTCGTTATACTTATTTGTTACAATAGTGGTTTCATTCGTGATACCATTAATTACCATAACTTTATAACCTTATTCGAGTTACTGTTCACCATCTAATATCATTTTCAATTTGTTCGTTACAAGTCTTACCTTTTCGTTACTAAAAGTTACAATTTGCACCCTTAAGTTTTTAAACTTAGACATTTTTAACCTAAACATGAATTTGTTGATAATTTAACCCAAAATTTTTAAATGGCTGGCTTTTATGTTTTAGCATCTCAAAATATGATGATGCAATCGATGCTCCACTTAGACGCTGAAATCGGCCCACATAATAAGTGTCCCCGATTGATAAAGTTCAGTGACTTTGCTAAGTGGGAACTAAGATTCCGAGCACATTTATGATCCGTACATCCTGATTATTCAAGATGTCTTGATGATGTATATATTGCTCCTTTGATTGGTGATGCAACTACTGGGTTTGAACCAAGAGCTTTTAATGCTTATACTCAGGACGAGAAAAAAGCATTAGAAATCGAAACAAAAGCATATTCAACTTTGACAATGGCTTTACTAGATAATATTTTCCACCATGTGAGAAGTATTAAGATAGGTGCATCTTTGTTTCAAAACACCAAGATTAGAAGCAATGGGAATACACAAGAGAGAAAGAAAGTTATGTTAAAGTTCTAATTCAGAAACTTTAATTTATTGAAGGGAGAGATAGTTGAGGAGATGTTGACCAGTTTAATTCATCTGATTGCTTAGATAAACAAATTGTAAATGGAACCAAATGAAACAGATAAGATTGTCACTGTTAAGAATGCTCTACCGGGTTCTGATTCAACTTTTCTGCTTGTGCTGAAAGAGAACGGTTTCTTCAAAAATGAAGATCTAATTTCTATGAAGTTTATGTAAAAAATTGAAGAAAGTGAGTATGATATGAAGTGTCAAAATCCCCAATCAATGCTTTCCTCTCTCAAACTTACTTTTCAACGTTATATTTATTTTCATTTTGCAAAAAAATTCAATGTTATTTTCTTCCTTATTTTCGCTTAAGTCTTGGACTCTCTACGTGTGTAGGAATATCGATCTGAGAGTTAAGGCCTTATTGTGCTTTATTTTCTTGGTGTTTCGTACAAGAATTGGATCTTCTCTACATATAATATAAAGAAATGTATCAGACTAGAGGTTAAGGCATGTACAATTTTAACTTATTTTATCTTTTTATTTTATTAAAATGGAACCTTATCTGCGTGTAGTAATACCGATCTTAAGGGAAAATTTAACCTTTTTCTTTATTTTCTCTTTGTTATTTTTGCATGAGTCACAGCCAAACATTTTTAATAAGAAAAAGACATACATGATAAGCTTCGTGGTATAAGATATACAAATTATGTCTGAAAGATGGGGACCACTAACGATTCGTGCTTAATTGAACAAATCTAATCATATCACTGAAATTTCAAAAACATTTGTTGTTAAAGTTTAAGTGGACAACAATACCAATGACTGACTTAACACTAGTCATAATAACGCTGAAATATAAAACTGTGGTGGAAGGGCGATTTGGTTAATATGATTCTCTGCTCAACTCACAAAAATATATAATGCTTTCGTAGAATAGATTTAATATTTGTCTCAGTTGTTAATTTTGTTTTAGTTTTAAAAATATTCAAAATCCAAAAATATTTTGTTTTTATTTTTGTTTCTGCATTATTTTCGACTTCTGAGCTATGAGGTAAAGTTTGAGAAATTGAAAAATACAAAAATATTTACCCACATTTTTTTAAATTAATTGATTTTAAGCTATTTCTTTTTAACTTATGCGTTTTTCACGTAAAATACGTTAAGGTATTGGTTTTTTTACCCAGAGAGGTAAATGTATTTAAGGTAAAGTTCATCAAACCACGTGTTTTGGTGCACATTTAATCCATGGATAGTTGAAAATGAAAAATTTTCATTTTTAGTTTATTTAATACCCAATCCGTTACTTTGTTACAATGAATGGAACCCATTCGCTATCATAAATGATAACGAATGTAGGTCATTCGCATTGAGAAATGAAAATGAATGTAACCATCCTACATCACTTTCGCTTCCGTTGGCCTGATAACCAATGACCTCATTCGCTATTGATTATGATAACGAACGAAGAAAGAATAGTCGGCTATTCGTTATGGTGTTAAATTAAGTTGATTCGCTAATGTATGTTAACGAATGACTTAACGATTGAATGGCCATTCGATAATTTTGAATTAACGAATGAACCCATTCGTTCGCCTAGGGAGATGTGCTGATCTAACACTATATAAACTACAGTGTTAGACGAATGAACCATTCGTCTACCTCGTTTGTTACATTTCCTAAAGGAAATTCTCGCAAGTTTTTTCTATAAAATTCAACCATCATTAAACTTTGTTTTGTTGATCGATTGATATTCACAAGGTAAAGGAGAACACAATGTGACCAGTTTCGTCAAATTTGATCAACTATTAATGGGTGAATTAAGAGATTTAACTGAACAATATTGTATGAATCAAATGAGTCATTTTAACCTGTTAATTTGATGTAATTGTTGATTTTGGTTTATTAGTGATTTTATTACGAGACTAATAGTATAAGTTTTACATTGAGTCTGGGTGTGTTCAATCAAATTGAAAGTTCTGAGTTGCATGCTTGACTATCTGTGTTTGATTGATTTTGACCTTGACCAATTGAGGGTCAAACAATGATGGTTCATGTGTGTCCACAGTGACCGAATGTACCCATTCGTCATGATTCGATAACGAATAGGTACATTCGTTTGATTGTATAACGAATGAAACCTCATTCGTCGTATATATTCAACGAATGAACTCATTCGTTACTAAGGCATTCGTTATCATGCTACTCGTTAGTGTAATGATAACGAATAAGTTATAGTATTTTGAACATAATCAAATTTTCACTAAGTTTAAATGAAATTTTAGTTAAAGTTATAAAATTTTCGGGTTTATGTTCGGGTTTACGTTTCAGAGATGGCAAATGAAATTATGGCTGATGCTTCGGCACAAGAGAACCTTGACGTTCAAGAAAACCCTGTCATTCAAGAATAACTACAAGCTGAGACACCACAAGCACAACAACAAGCTACACCTGTCGTTTCTGCCTAGTCGTATGACAAGAAATACAACATCTGTGCATTTTTTCAAGATGATTTTGTGGGACGTAACATGTATGGGGACGTAATTGCTTTTCTATGTCGCCCACGCATTCATGCCATATATGCTTATGTCCCTGTATATATCATCGTGATTCATCCATTCTGGGATATGGCTCATTACGTTGATGCTGAGAAGCATATTGTTGATGTTGTGCAGAACAAGACTATCACGATTGATGCTGACATGATACATCGAGTTCTTTGTTTTGCTGACACAATGGATAACCCGTGTGAATTTGACAAGACGCCGGTATGAAGCCTACTTCATAGATTATTTTAAAAAGGCAATCTTGACCGTTCCCAATACAACAAGGCATACTTGTGCGAACAGTACAAGTATCTGCTACATGTCATTATACATTGCCTTGGGGGACGCAAGGGTGGTTATGACGAATTCAGGATCATGCTGCAATCTGCGTTTGTTGCATTGATATTGAACAACCCGTTTAATTTCTCGGAGCTGATATTTTATCACTTAAAGGAGAACTGTTTGGTTAAGCATCGGAAGAACAAGTTTTTTGATGTATCCTCGCTTTCTACAGCTTACCAGTCAGGATCTGATTCCTAATCTTATGATTGATCAGTCTTTGATGAGTGATGTCATGGTGTTGGAGCACATGACTGAAGATACGATGAAGCGAATGAAGACTTATCGAAATCAAACATCTGAGGATAGACCAAGGGCTAAACGTTTGATTGTTCATTTGGCTAATCCTAATTATCAATGTTCATCTATTGATCGTTAGATCCATGATGATTCCGAATCTAAACGTGATGATAGACCAGGTGGGAATAATGATGGTGGTAATGGTAGATATAGGAGTGCAGGTGAACGTAATGTGGTTGAGGAAGCTACATCTGAGGTTGCTCAACGCAAGAGAAAAGGGAAAGCTCCAATGAAAGATCAACCACTTAAGAGCTCATAGAAGCAGTAGTGATTGGTCCTTACGAACCAATGTCGTATGTTCCTCCTCAAGTACCAGTGGTGTCTTCTGCTGTTAGTTCCCCGACTATAACTTTGATGACGACGACATCCACTGGTCATTTTGCTACATCTCCCGCTCCGACTACGACGCAAATGGCTAAGCATCGTCACTTGCAAGACCAGATGAGTGTGGATCAACGGTGACAGGTTAGTCACATTTTGTACTGCCAGAAGGAGAATCGAGAACTCCGTGAGCTTGTTACTGCTTAGGGGGGGAGAAGATTAAGGCCCAAGAAGAAGTTATTCTTCAACTGACTTTCAAGGATGATGTGTTGAAAACGTTGAAGAATAAAGATGATGATATATGACCCAGATGCGGCAGGTTTTGGTGGAAGTGAGCAGAAACAATCTGCAGGTACGTCATCTGCTGGTGGTGGTGGTGAAACTGAGGGCAATGATCGACATTTGGTAGTATACGAAGATACTACTAACGTGAAGCCAATCGACTCGATCAAAGCCAGCACCATCCTATTTATTGACAACAAACGAGGTATTGTTATGAGTATAACAAATGCCGATGAGATCGAGGAAGGAGAGTTTGTGGACTTTGCCTTGTCTCGAGATCAAATCTTGTTGTTATTGGGTTTGATTGACGAGAAGTTGGATGTGTTAGAAGCTGAGGAGGATGTTGAAGTCATTGATGATGACGAAGTTCAGTTTAACAAGTATTCCATCTCGGGATACATTGTTTATTTATGAAGACATTAAGGTAGAAGATGTGACAGCAGAGGAATATCCAGATCTATATACACGTTCCATTGTTGATCAGGGTATTCCATTCTTCACTGATTAACACGTTCAAGCTGCTGAAGAACATCTGGAGAAGACAATGAAGAAGAAAGAGAAAGTACCGGAAAGCGGATCGGTTCAAATGATCATGCTTTCGAGGACTTGTTCACAAATCCCGTCTTTCTAAAATTATTGAAGCATACAGGTACATTGACAAAGAACACGAAATGGAGGTCAAAGCTCGTGCAACGGCTCATCAAAAGACTACCTTCAAAGCATCGGAGCCGTCAAAGGTGATATTCTATCGTGGTTGTATGATTTGGACCTTAAGGTATGCATAATTAAGTGGGAGCACGGTGTTTAGTCTTATCAATACATCACCGATGTTCTCACGTTGTCTAGGTGGGATGTGCGGACGCTTGCTAATAGGTTGTTTGTGAATTCTGGTGGTAATCAACTTGTAGGATGGTTTCATCAACATCTGCTATTTAAGGTCAATCATGGTTTTAAGTTTTTCAAGCCATAGTTTCCGACTAGAAAATATATCAACGAGATCGATCCGCAGACTGGTTGGAGAAAAATTATGTTGAAGGTCAAGCCGCCACGGACGATGGTACTATGACAACCGTACCGGTGAATTGGTTATCGTTCTTGACACATGGTTGAAAAAACCGAGTTCATGCGAGTCATCGATACGATGTGGCTCGTTAATTTATCAGAGACGGATAATGACATGCTGTTCAAGAATAAGATTCTTTTTGCTTACGTTAAAGATTATGACTGTGCTATGCAATTCCAGCGTGTTTTCGTGTTTGTCACGCGTTTGGAGTTAATGGCCGTGCGGATTGGAAGACGAAGTGGTTCAGTTAATTAAAGACAAAGAGCACGAGACGAGGGGGAATTTGTTAGTACACCGTTTTGGTCGTCTCAGTATTTGTTATTGTAATTCATTTATATTAATGTATAGGGCATTTTGGTGTTTTCACTTATCTATTCGTTATGTAATATGTGTTCATTCTTAGGTTGTTTAACGAATGAACTCATACGTTATAGTTAATGTCCTTTCGTTAAGGAAACCAATGGACCTAATTGTTATTTATATGTTATCATTCGTCATGAAATGTTGACGAATGAGGTATAGCAAATGAGTCATTCACTATATTATTTAAGTTATGTTGGGAATGAAGATAAATGAATCCATTCGTTACGGGTTGTGTAACGAATGTGCCTCATCTTCAATATATAGGTTGTTCCTAATAAATAATGTAACAAGTGTTGATAATTATTCTTTGTGAGTCATTACGCTGCCAAAATCACCTCTCACACGCACACTTCATTCAATCTAATCTATATATCACCTATTACATATCAGGAACTAGATCCTTTTATTGATATGAATTGATTCATATAAAGCTCAATCAGGCTCTCTCAGATTCCGACATGATCATGTTTAAGTAACCATTTGTGAAATCTGCAAATGCGAAACACACAACTACACCAAAGTTTGTTCCTACACAAATTCTCAGAAGACATGTGGTTGTTCCAGCTAAAAGTGTATTTGAGTTTCGTGAGTGTTCACAAATGCAAAATCACAAGTTTTATGTAAAGAAAAATTATGTTGGTCAAAACTGGGTGGCTAAGTCTAGAACGAATGATTTAAAATTGCCTAATGTGTTTGAATTTGATAAGTCTGAAAGTTCTAGTGCGAGTTCAAAGGTTGATGATATGTCAACTAATTGTAACTTTGATGAATGTTTGGAATATGAGTTGCCTAATAAATTCAAACAACCCAAGACTAAGAAGGCTTGGGTTTCCTTGTTTCACTAAATTGTTACTTGATGTGTAGAAACTCTCAAGATTCAATGATTCACTTTGGATAATGGATAGTGAAGCTTCTAGACACATGACCAGAACTCTTCATTTGTTGAAAGATGTCAAATCTATTCGAGGAGGTTATGTCGGGTTTGCAGAAAATCAAAAGGGGTCAAATTGATGGAGAGGGAATTCTGTCAAATGGTATTGTTATGTTCGACAAAGTCAATTACATCTCCGAGCTGGAGAATATAATCTTTTGAGTATTTCTCAAATATGTGACAAAGGCTTCTCTACTCATTTCACAAACAAGGAATGTGTGATCTTGAAATCGGGATTCAAGATACCTGTTGAATGGATCTTAATGTGAGCACCTCGTGAGAAAGACTTATATGTTATCAACATGAGTACTGCTTCAACTTCAAATCAAACCGTTCGATGTTTCATATACATGGCATCAGAGAAGGAATCTATTTTGCTTCATATGAGAATGAGACACATTCACATGCGAAAGATTAATTATTTGGTTTGTAATCAGTTAGTTGATGGAGTGAATGTCAAAGGTTTTCATCTAAGCGAGGAATGTTTGAGTTGCAAGAAGGGAAAACAAAAGAAGAAGTATCATCTGTCGAAGGCACTCAATTTGATCAACTTACCTTTCTAGAGAGTCCACATGGTTTTACTTCGCCAGGTCAATGTCAAAAGTACCATTGGCGAACTCTATTGCCTAGTCGTTATAAACAAATTTTAATTGTTTTCTCAAAATACTTGGTATGTTAGATCCAACTTGATCTTATAACAAGTTTGGACCGACAAAGCCAAACACTCGCTTAACGGACGTTAAGGTTTTTCCTAATTTAACTACACACTTGGTTAAGTTTATTTTCTTTTCATTGAGTTATCACATAACATGTATCACTTTGGAATCTCGCCTTCAGGCTTGACCAATTATCAAGATTAAAACAAACAAATCCGAACACTCGTAAAATCTTGTCTTAGTATCTATTTAACAAAGGGTCTTGCAATATCGCAATTATACCCAAATACTTACTTAACAAAGGTTAAGTAAAACTAATTAATAGAATACCGAGACCCGATTTCGAGTAAACTTAATTTTCTAAAACCATTACTTTAATTCTTATGTATTTACACTTAAACCCTACAACTTTAATTATTTATCTTACTTATCATGTTATTTTACTTTAAAACTTTTAAGTCCATCTACTAACTCAAGACCCTTTTTAATCTAGGTATTGCTACTCACCTTTCCGTTTTATCGCAAACTAATCCTTCAAGTTACTTATTTCACGTGAGTACATTTCATCCCCCGATTTCATTTTTATACTTTGGGGGTAACATGCATACCTATTCAAAACAACAATGATTTATGATACTAGATTCTCAAACCCCAAACTCTAGGGTATATGATACTTTGAATTAGCCGTGCACAGCTTAAGAAGGGCATGACTGTAAATTCATAAAGGAATCGCTTACAATTGAGTTTCTAGCTCCATTTCTTTGTTATGTTTTCGAGGCTGTGTGCATACTCGATGTGGTTAGTTAATACACTTACCTTAAGTGGTAAGTGTATAGCTAATATGATTTATGTGAAAGTTATGAATGAATGCTTGACGGTACGTGAACGATCTTCGGATATTGCATGTACTGACAGGTGATAGTTTGAAGATCTGATTGTTTATATATGACGTATGGATGATATTTGTATGTTATGTATGAAAGTTATAAATAAATATAAAAGAATGGTAAGGTACAGAAGAAGGGACCAGACCCTACTAATATCTGAGACAGAAAAGGGACCGAGCCCCTAATAATACTGGAGGCAGTAGGGCGTAATGCTCTTTAAAACGTATAAGTAGGTAAAGTATGAATAAACGTAAAGTATGAAAGAAAGAAAGAAGTTATATAACTACGTATGTACGAAAGAAAGATAAGCAGGTTAAGTATATAATATGTATTTTTGGATGCGTATGTATAAGTAGGTGAATGTATTGTATTTACTTGATTAACTAGAACTCACTCAGCGTAGATGACTTTTAGTATGCATGAAGGTAAATAGACTGAAGCAGCTAGCTTGAGGGAGACACATGGCAGGAATCGAAGAGGCTGGCATTTGAAGATTTGTCATGATGTTTTATATTTGATGTTATGTTTTAAAGACAAGTTTTAAATGTTGTAATGAATGGTTGACTTTTATTTATTACGTTCAAGTTTTAATTAACTCTGATATTGTAGGCCCCCCCGAGGCGTCGCCGATCGATACGAGATCCGCACGAGGTCTAGGAGTGCGGAATCCTCCTAGACTCGTTTATGGTGTACAGACGAATAACACAAACACGTACACGAACAAATACACAAACAAATACTAGAACGGGATAAACAAATCTGCAGATTCATATATAAAATAATCACGTTACATACCGTAACAAAAACAGAAAACACGACTGACCCGAGGTGAGCTCTACCTCGGGTCGTCTCACACGACTCTCACTAGGTTTGTTCTCTCTCAACACACAACTCTCTAAAATTACTGGATTCGTAAAACTAAACAAGACACAACTATATATAGACAAAACATTCACGGGCCTGGGCTTCAGTAGGCGAAGTTGTGCTAACTTCGCCTAAGGCGAAGTTGTGATAACTTCGCCTAAGGCAGAAGTTGTTACAACTTCGCCGTTGGCGAAGTTGTTCTAACTTCGCCTAAGGCGAAGTTGTGCTAACTTCGCCTGTGGCGTTCCGCTGGTCAGAATTGCATAGCGACGGTCACAAAATGCACCAACAGTCTCCCCTTTGACCGTTGCTCTCAATTCTAACAAACACGAAAGATCATCTGTTACAAAATATGCACCAACAGACTCCCTCTTAACTGATGATCTTCTGTTTGCAGTCAACCAGCCGTGTCTGAAACTGTCCTGTAGCTTCACAAATCTACCAATCACCCAGCGTCTTCCATATCAGATCTCCCCTTCAGTGTAAGCTTCTCCGACTATAACGATTGAGGTCTTTGTAATGCATGCATCCCCGTGCCAATAGATCATCTCAACCAATCACTTGAGTCCATCTGACTTCACCAACACGTGAAGTTGGGCTTCCTCCACAACTTCACCAACTCGTTGGCAAATGATAAGGTTTTAATCTTCAACTACTCAACATCAAGTGATCAATTTCATCACAAAACCACCCTGACAGAATCTAACACACGACCATTAATTAATCTGAAGCATCTTCAATCACCAGGGATAACGATCAGGAACATAAACACTTTAATTCCCGGTTAAATCCAACTTGTTCCAGAATCTTCACTCTAATAAATATGCATCACGTTTCAGGATCCAATTCTCTAACGCCTTGAAAATAACATAAATAATATGCTCTGACCGTAATCCAGTAATGACGAAAAACCTTCAGTTCAATTTGACTTTCTTCGGTTGGTCAACACGAACAACAACAATTTCCTTTCCCACAAACACCCGAATATGTGTCAATATCCAGTTTCAAACAATATCCCATTCACAACCTCAACTCCAAATCAGAGTTGACACGTATTTGTTCACACGTAAGACCAAAAGATAACAAGATCACTCGTTGATGGAACAACATCTTCGGTCTCACAATAATCGTGTACACCTGGCCATACAGACGAAAACTCCAAAATACTTTTTTTTTTTTTTCGTTAACTTCGCCTAAAGTTAACATCGCCTGGCCATAACTTCGCCTGGCTATAACTTCGCCGAGAAGTCAACTTCGCCTAAAGTCAACTTCGCCTGTTCATAACTTCGCTTCTCCTTATATCTTCGCTGAAACCCTACGAACAGTGACGGCAACTTCGCCTGATGAACAGCAACTTCGCCTGATGAACAATTAACTTCGCCTGAAGAACTGTTCGGCCAGAAACGCACAGAAACGTGCAAGAAACACCAAAACGCAGATCTCGAACCATAGCATAAGAGCCTAAGGCTCTGATACCACTTGTAGGCCCCCCCGGGGCGTCGGCGATCGATACGAGATCCGCACGAGTTCTAGGAGTGCGGAATCCTCCTAGACTCGTTTATGGTGTACAGACGAATAACACAAACACGTACACGAACAAATACACAAACAAATACTAGAATGGGATAAACAAATCTGCAGATTCATATATAAAATAATCACGTTACATACCGTAACAAAAACAGAAAACACGACTGACCCGAGGTGAGCTCTACCTCAGGTCGTCTCACACGACTCTCACTAGGTTTGTTCTCTCTCAACACACAACTCTCTAAAATTACTGGATTCGTAAAACTAAACAAGACACAACTATATATAGACAAAACATTCACGGGCCTGAGCTTCAGTAGGCGAAGTTGTGCTAACTTCGCCTAAGGCGAAGTTGTGATAACTTCGCCTAAGGCAGAAGTTGTTACAACTTCGCCGTTCTTCGCCTAAGGCGAAGTTGTGCTAACTTCGCCTGTGGCGTTCCGCTGGTCAGAATTGCATAGCGACGGTCACAAAATGCACCAACAGATATTTAGAACTGTTTTTTTGAGTAAATCCAACGCCAATGTATGGCACCAGGACCGGGGCCTTAAAAGACACAATGACGTAATCTTTATTTTAATTTTCATCTTTAATATGAGTATCAATTGAAAAACAAAATGACTAATGCATAGAAAACCCCAATTAAAAAACACAATGGACAACCAAATAACAAAATATAGAAAAACTCACCAACTTTTTTATTATTTTTACATAACAATATAATATTCATATTAAAGATTTAAAATGATTGTTATTATGGTAAAAAAACATTTCTAAAATAAATGTTGTATGAGAAACTTATAGACGTTATAAAATGATGTAAGAATTGACATGTGTCTTGCATGTGAAGAAAGAAACTCATTATAAGTGGGTTATTACTTTCATGCCCTTTTCATCAATTTTTATTTTTAAATTAATCTCCACCATTTAAATCTAAAATCAATGGATTAGATTTCTTCTCACACTTTTTGTTATACTTTGTATTTTAACTTTACATCAAAATCTTTTAAGAAAACTTCATATAAACATTAAACTTATGTTCAAAAATGCAAAAGTTTTATAAAATGAAGAAAACATAAAACATACAACTGGTTAAAACATACATGTACTAGTTTGAAAAAGATCTAAGTAAACGTGTTTGTTGCTAATTTTGGTTATATTTAGTTTATAATATCTAAATATTAAGTTTTTTTTTTTTTTTTAGAAAATTGAAGTGATGACCATTTGTAACATCCCGAAATTTCTAAAGTAATATTTATTATATTATTTTGTCGGGTGAAATAAACGAGTTAGTGGAACGATAATAATAATAGCAAAATATGAAGACTTAGTAGGATAATTAGATGGGATTAGATATGGACCAAAAGGAAATATGGGCCTTCGGTCCATGGGCTTAAGGGAGTATAAATACCCCCTTAAACCCCAATCCTTTCCATTCCATCCATTTATCCATCCTAATCTCTACACACTCCAAAACACACACAACCCGAACCAAGATCCAAAGGCGAGGACCCGAGCTCGCTGGTGCTAGATCGTCGTGACGAACCAAAGCAACAAGACCAGCTCGTGTTCGTAGTTCGACTCATTTACGGTACGTTTATATCGAGAACTTGTTCGTTTAGGTTTGGATTAGTATAGAAATGATAGATCTGTGTTTGTATGGTAAAAACGAATCCAACAAAGCTAAACTTACTGAAAGTGGTTATGATTTGATGGGTTAATCGATTGATAAAAGAACCCATAACCTATATGCCTAAATCGCACCCTTTAAACATCGATGTTAGGTCGATTTGATGGTTGGGGTTTGTAGGCGTTGGTCAGACGATTCCGTGGATACCTAAATCGAGTTATTTGGTTAAGAAACGAAGATGATTAAGGGATTTAAGGACGAACAGTACCTGCAGCTGGACAACTTCGCCTGCAATCTAAGTTCGCCTGATGAACTTCGCCTGCAAAGCTAAGTTCGCCTGATGACAACTTCGCTGCAAAGCTAAGTTCGCCTGATGACAATTTCGCCTACAAAGCTAAGTTCGCCTGATGAACTTCGCCTGCAAAGCTAAGTTCGCCTATGGTTTAACTTCGCCTAAAGCTAAGTTCGCCTAAGGTTTAACTTCGCCTAAAGCTACGTTCGCCTAAGGTTTAACTTCGCCTAAAGCTAAATTCGCCTAAGGTTTAACTTCGCCTAAAGCTAAGATCGCCTAAGGTTTAACTTCGCCTAAAGTCAAGTTCGATTAGAAAATAAATTAAAAACGATAAGTAAAAGTAAGCTAATACTAGGCCACCAGATTAAATCAGGCGAGTATTGATACGTGTAACTTATACAGTCAGCCGAGCTCAATTAAAGAAGGGATTTACAACTATTGGAGGAAGAAGCAGAGTTCAGGTGAGTTTCTAGCCCCATTTATGTGTTATGTTTTCGGGGCTGTGTGCATACTCGATATGTTTGTTAATACGCTTATCCTAAGAGATAAGTGTATGCCTTATGTGAATGATGTGATATGTAAGAATGATTGCTTGATGGTACGTGAACGATCTTCGGATATTGCACGTACTGTCAGGTTGTAACGCTATGTATAAGGTAAGTATGATATGTATGCTTATGTGTATGAACGTGATAAATTTTGTAACGATTCCGGCAACTCCAGGTATACCCTAGCCGGAATATACTATTTACGTGTTATTTAATATTGATTATATGAGTTATAGCACATTGATACGAATATATATGGTTCACAGTATGAATCATACTCAACTATATAGTGAATCGTATTGGAATTACAATTAATCAATGATCGGTTATTGAAACCCGAACGAATCGGGAATTACATTATAGACGAAGTATATAATGTTTAGTGATGTTTACGAAGTATTAATGCTTCGGGATAGGTGAATTATAGCACAGAAAAAGGATTTCGATTTAATGGTACGTCGGTACGCTAAACGAAACCTTTAACACCAAACCAAGCAAGAGACGATCAATCAAGCCGTAAAAGATGCGTAACTATTAATAAAATGAGGTTTTAATGTCATGGGTTAAGTTTTTAAAGTTTTTAAATCAGTTTCATGTAAATTTTGTTTTAACCCGAAAAACGACCATTTTATGCTCGTTTTAAGCCGAATTACGAGTTTAAACGAGAAACGAACTGAACCAGATTATCCACAACATTATCCGGATTGTGTAATCCAAATGTGTGGACAATATTTGAGATGTGGGCCCCCCCACACACCACACAAAGGGCCGGCCACCCCCCACCCCATTTACACATTTCATTTTTTCTTTTTACTTCACAAAATCTCACAACTCTCTCAAAACTCTCCCAATTTTCCAAGTATTCATCAAATCCATCCTCTCTAATCAAGAACACAAGGTATAAACATGTTATAATACATGATCTTTGGTGTTGATTTCTTTATTTTTAGTTGTTTTGCAAGAACAAGAGGTTCCAAGTGAAATATGGGTGAAAACCCGAGATGGAACCGGTTCTCGTGTGATCAAGGGATGTATACAAGTTATACAAAGGATCTTGATCCAAGTAATTAGTTAAAAGTGTTTAGAATGAATTTTTACGGTCAAAATCGTTGTTTTGATGTTTTAACCGACACTAGGAAAGAAATGGCTTGATTGTGGGTATAGTTTGCTTGGTGTGGTGTTGATGTGCTTGTAAGTGTTGTATCTAGCGCCTAGCAAAGGCTAGAAACCGAGATCCTTGCGATCTAAAGCTAGAAAACACAAAATAGTTCGGTTTTCGTGTGTTTATGAAAAATGGACAGATTTACGTGTGCTTAGAGTCGGGTCACGAAATTTCACAGAGATGATCTACACATGAAAATATGATATCTGTGAATTTTTGGTAATTTTTGGATAAAAGATGAATATTTGGTGAATTTAATGCTCGGTTTTGGCCAAAAATAGTGAAAAATAGCAAAACATGATGAAAAATTCTGGAAAACTTAAGATAAGCTTTTTATAACATATAAAAGTCACCCACAAAATTTGAGCTCAGTTGGAAAAGTCTAAGTAGGCTTTTCGGTGAAACGAGTTCTAGGGCTTTCTAGCTCGGTTTTGGGTGAAAATGGCTTGAAAAATAAGTTTTAAATTCTGGAAAAATTCCAGGGAGTTATGAGGATGATAAAGATCATGCCAGAAAAATTTGGGATTTTTCTAAAGTGTTTTGGTATTTTTGATATATTTAGTGTTTTAACAAGATTTAAAAATAGATAAATAAATGTAAATCTAGGAAAATAAATCTGGGAAAATTCCAGAAAGTTATGAGGATGATAAAGATCATCCCAGAAAAATTTGGGATTTTTCTAAATTGTTTTGGTATTTTTGATATATTTAGTGTTTTAACAAGATTTAAAAATAGATAAATAAATGTAAATGTAGGAAAATAAATCTGGGAAAATTCCAGAAAGTTATGAGGATGATAAATATCATCCCAGAAAAATTTGGGATTTTTCTAAAGTGTTTTGGTATTTTTGATATATGTAGTGTTTTAACAAGATTTAAAAATAGATAAATAAATGTAAATGTAGGAAAATAAATCTGGGAAAATTCCAGAAAGTTATGAGGATGATAAAGATCATCCCAGAAAAACTTGGGATTTTTCTAAAGTGTTTTGGTATTTTTGATATATTTAGTATTTTAATAAGATTTAAAAATAGATAAATAAATATAAATATAAGAAAATAAATCTGGAAAATTTTTACAAAATTCCTTTCTGTCAAATTAAGTTTTGTGCAAAATTTCAAGACCCGAGACTAATCGGGTAATTATTTGTGCTAAAAAGAACATAAAAACAAGTTTTTAAAGCTTAAAACGTGTAAACCGGCAAAGTTCGCATAAGCGAGCTGACTGGTACATGAAAACCCTAAAAATAGACTATTTCATAAATCTAAGTAAATTATGTAAAAATAAATCATCCGAAAATAATTCGGATGATTTGGGTAATTTTACCCGATTTTACCGTTTTCGGCACCGAAATACCGGAAATGGGCCCCACGGCCAAACGGGGTGTCAAACCGAGCTATAATTTCATCACCTTAACTAAATTGACTGTCAAACTCTAAGCAATGTCAATCTGAGTCCTTAGAAGTGTCACGGGGTTAACATTGTCCCCGAATCGAGTACAGTACTGGGTTAACAATGTTCCCAGATGTACCGATTGATATGTATTTAAGTTATGGGAATTATATAGTAACGACTAGATATTATATTACAGATCCAGGCACGTAGCTGTTCCTTATATTACTCACCAACTCACAACAAGGTGAGTTTTCACGAGCCCCTTTTAATGAATTGTTTTAATTATATTTTCCCGGGGCGGAAAACATGTCTTATTTAAAGTATTTAAGTACATACCGATCGTATGGAAATACTTGTACATTTATATATATATGGACTGATGCATAGAATATATAAAATGTTTATAATGTGTTATTGTTCTGGGGTAACATAGTTCCCAGGGGTTATTATTGTTCTGGGGTAACATAGTTCCCAGGTGTTATTATTGTTCTGGGGTAACATAGTTCCCAGGGGTTATTGTTGTTCTGGGGTAACATAGTTCCCAGGGGTTATTATTGTTCTGGGGTAACATAGTTCCCAGGGGTTATTATTATTCTGGGGTAACATAGTTCCCAGGGGTTGTTATTGTTCTGGGGTAACATAGTTCCCAGGGGTTATTATTGTTCTGGGGTAACATAGTTCCCAGGGGTTATTGTTGTTCTGGGGTAACATAGTTCCCAGGGGTTATTATTATTCTGGGGTAACATAGTTCCCAGGGGTTGTTATTGTTCTGGGGTAACATAGTTCCCAGGGGTTATTATTGTTCTGGGGTAACATAGTTCCCAGAAAGTTATTGGAAATGTTCTGGGGTAACATAGTTCCCAGCATGATTATATTGTTAATAAATGATTATTAAAATGATTTGTCAGTGTTTATTTAAATTAGTGAAACTCACCAACTATTCGTAGTTGACCCGTTTTCTTTAC
>NW_027506767.1:0-25659 GCF_021521415.1 Bidens hawaiensis
TTTTGAATTTGAGTGTGTGTGAAGGGTATTTGGCCATGAGTTTTTTAAAGAGAGGGAGAGAGTGTGTAGACTTGATGAGTAAGTGCATAGGGTGAGAGGTGGAGTAATGGGATGGTTACATATCAACATGTTCTAGAAGACTAATGATTAGGAGGATTGATTTGGTGGGGTTTTATTGGAGAAAAATGGAGGTGATGGTGAGTCTCCAGGGGGGTCGACTAGGGGGGGGGGGGGTAAGGTGAAGAGTTGGGTAACAAACTAGTTAGTTTCGGTTAGTCGTTTAACGTATTCCGTGTTTTAGATATCCAAACGGATTCCATTTTTAATAATTTTTGTAAGACTTTGAACGAAATCAAATTCCTGACAGTATGGACCATAAAAACTATTTATTTGAAAATAGTTTGTGTCGGTTTCTTTTCGGGTCCCGTACTTGCTTTTGCTTACTTATTTTCCAGTTTTCGTGATTCGAGCCTTCCTAAATTATGTATATACATTGTCTTAAATGTTTTAACATATATTTTGAATTTTTCGGATTATTTAATCACTCTAATGATTTATTTACTTTCTGACCCGTTACCTGAGGTTTGTACACGTTTTACTTGTAACGTGTCGAAATTTAGACTTGTTGTTGACTTTGCAAGATATCGAATCTTAATAAAGAAGCATTTATTAATAAAATGATATTATGATGATAAACATGATTAAATTAGTGAAAAATTTTGCCGAATGTTACATTCTCCCTTCCTTTAAGAAATTTCGTACCAAAATTTAGGAAGTGTCGCTGGAAACTAGTGAAGATATTTTTTGTTTCATTTGGTCTTGTCGTTCCCTGGTGAACTAAGGACCTAGCCTTGAATTCCAACGAACTTTGACTAGCTTTATACGATTTCGTCTAAGCTTCTGTGTCATCCAGTCCATGACTTCTACAAGCTCTTCAACGAATCAAAGTTTGTCCTCAACTCGAACATCCTCAACAAGAACAATTATTGATTCATCGGATAAGCATTTCTTCAAATTTGATACATGGAACACATCGTGTATTCCGTTCAATTCTGAAGGTAGTTTGAGTCGATATGCTACCGGACCAATTCGATCAATGATTTTAAATGGTCCAACATATCGGGGACTCAGCTTTCTCATTTACCGAATCTGATCACTCCTTTCCGGGGTGAGACTTTTAATAATACTTGATCTCCAACTTGGAATTCCAATGGTTTTCTGCGATTGTCAGCATAATTCTTTTGTAGGTCTGCTGCAACCATTAACCTGTCTTTGATCTGAAAGACCTTAGCAGTGGTCTCCTAAACAATTTCAGGTCTTGTCAGTTGTTTTTCTCCAACCTCGGCCCAACAAAGAGGGCATCGAAATTTCCTCCCATATAAAGATTCAAATGGCGCAACCTTAGTTCTGGAGTGGTAGTTGTTATTATAAGAGAATTCAGCTAGCGGGTAAATGAGTATCCCAACTTTTTGCCGAAAATGAGAACACATGCTCGCAGCATATCTTCCAAAGTTTGAATGGTTCTTTCGCTTTGACCATTGGTTTGAGGATGATAAGCGGTGCTCATGTCTAATCGTTTGCCTAAGGATTCATGCAGGGATTGCCAAAAAACAAGAAATGAAACGACCGTCTCTGTCAGAGATGGTTGAAACAGGTACGCCATGTTTAGCTACAATCTCTTTCAGATATAGGCGAGTCAACTTCTCTAGGCTATCCATGTCGCGGATGGGAATGAAATGACCGGATTTTGTCAATTGATCCACAACGACCCAAATGGAATCGTGGTTATTGGGGGTAGTTGGAAATTTGATCACAAAATCCATGGTATTGTTTTCCCATTTCCATAGTGGAATCTCAGGCTGCTGTAACAGTCCAGATGGTTTTTGGTGTTCAGCTTTCACCTTTGAACGTGTCAGACACTTGCTGACATAAACTGCTATATCTCCCTTCATATTTGGCCACCAGATTCTTGTAGATCTTTGTACATTTTGGTGGATCCTGGGTGAATTGAGGAATTGGATTTATGTGCTTCATCCATTACTAGAATTCGCAAATTTACATAACGTGGTACCCAAACTCGATCGATTAAGTATAGTGTACCATCGGATTTTGCTATTAATTCACACCAAGACCTCGCAATCTCTCGGTCTTTATGCCCTAAGGTTTTAAAGCTTCTTTTTACACATCACAGATTCGAGTGGTAAGACTCATCTGAATTGTTAATCCTAATGAACGGACACGGAGTTGTTTTTCTCTTTCTTTTCTACTTAGAGCATCAGCTACAACGTTTGCTTTACCGGGTGGTAGCGAATGTCGCAGTCGTAGTCGTTGAGTAGTTCTACCCATCTTCATTGTCTCATATTAAGATCTTTTTGATCAAATATATGCTGGAGACTTTTGTGATCGGTGAAGATCGTGCATTTGGTGCCATAGAGATAATGTCTCTAGATTTTGAGAGCAAATACCACAGCTCCTCACTACAAATCATGAGTTATGTAATTTTTCTCGTGCACTTTGAGTTTTCGTGACGCATAGCTATTATTTATCTCGTTGTATAAGCACGCATCCGAGACCTAATCGTGAAGCATCATAGTAGACTATGAATCCATCGATTCCTTCTGGGAGGGACAGGATTGGTGCACTACACAACTTTTTCTTTAGCAATTGGAAAGCTTCTTCTTGCGTTTATGTCCACTAATATTTCTTGTCTTTCTGGGTCAGTTGGGTTAAGGGTTGAGCATTAGAAGAAAAATTCTCAGTGAATCTACGGTAATAACTAGCTAATCCCAAAATTGTCGCACTTCAGTGGGAGACCTTGGTGTCTCCCAATTCTTAATTGCTTCATTTTTGAAGGATCAACATGAATACCATTCTTATTAATCCCATGCCCTAGAAATGAACTTCTCGAAGCCAGAAATAACACTTAGAGAATTTGGCATATAATTTCTCCTTTTTCAGTAAGTTTAGGATTAACTTCAAGTGTTGCTCATGCTCTTCTATGGTTCATGAATAAATAAGTATATCATTGATGAATACTATCACGTATTTATCCAAGTATGGCATACAAACTCTATTCATGAGGTCCATAAACACAACGGGTGCATTTGTCAGACAAAACGGCATGACTAAGAATTCATAGTGACCATACTGGGTTCGGTAGGTGGTCTTGTGAACATCTTCTTCTGCAACTCTCAGCTAATGGTATTCAGATCATAGATCAATTTTTGAGAAGTAACTAGATCCTTGCGATTGCTCAAACAAATCATCAATTCTCGGTAGTGGGTACCGATTCTTAATGGTAAGCTTGGTCAATTCTCGGTAATCGATGCACATTTGAAAAGAATCATCTTTCTTTTTCACAAATAAGATTGGAGCTCCCCAAGGTGAGAAACTCGGTCTTATGAATCCTGTATCCATTAATTCCTTAAGCTGATTAGATAGCTCCTGCATTTCTGATGGTGCTAATTTGTACGGAGATTGAGCTATCGGAGCGGCATCCTGAACCAGATCGATTCTGAATTCGACTTGTCGCCGAGAATGCAATCCAGGTAAATCTTCAGGGAAAACTTCTGGAAAATCTTGAACTACAGGAATATCATCTATTTTCCGCTCTTTTGTATCAACTACATTAACTAGGAATGTTGGATATCCTTTGCGCAACATCTTATGGGTTTTGTGAAACTAGAGAGTTTCAACTCTGTGTTACTCCGATCTCCTTGAATTTCCAGACATTTACTAGTTGTGGTTGGTAAACGAACTAGCTTTTTGGAACATATGATCTCAGCTCCGTATTTGGATAGCCAGTCCATTCCTACTACTATGTCAAACCTGCCTAATTCAATGGGTAAAAGATCGATTGAGAACTTATGGTGTTCTAATAGAATATTACAATCGCCAACGACTTCACTGGTCTCGATTAATTTTCCGTTAGCTAATTCAATTGAGTATTTGATGTCTAACTTACTGGGCTTAATACCAAGTAGGGGTTCAAATTGATTAGAAACAAAGCTTAAGTCGACTCCTGTATCAAATAGCACATAAGCGTAGTGATTATTGACAAGGAACGTACCAGTGACCATAGATGAGTCTTCCTGGGCTTTCTTCGTGTTCATCTCAAATGCCTTGCCCCCTAGCGGTTTCACCTTTGAGTTTGGGGCATTCTCTCTTGAAATGCCTTATGTCACCATACTCAAACATCCGGGATTTTGGTTTCCCGAAGTAGATATCGCGATCTTGGCGTAACAATAACGAGTCATATGGCCGAATCGGTTGTATTAGTTGCATTTCCAGCATTCACCACCATGGCTCTTTCCACATTTGACACAAAGGGACGCCTGTCCCGAGCTTCCTCCAGATCCTCTTGCGTTTGCAGCAAACATCCTTCCGGCACATTGGTTTCTCTTGAACTAACCTCTTGAGTTACCGTTCCACTTCCGTTGAGCTCTCCGGGTTTCTGGTTCACAGTAGCTGCTTTCGCTCAGGTTCCGCGGTAACAGCTTTCTTTCTACAATCCTTCAGGATTCCTATTTGTACTACATCATCAGTCAATAATTTTGCTAGTTCTCGGGCTGACTGAATGGTGGTTGGTTTGCACGAGGTAACAATCCCTCGAATCTTAGGAGCTAAGCCCCAAATGTACCTTTCGACTCCTGCATATTCGGGCGTGACGTTCCAATGCATTGAATCGTGAGGTATAACCTCCGATGTCGGATCCCTCCATCTTTAACTGCCATAATTCATATTCGATCTTTTAGAGTTCGTTTCTCAGTAAGTATTCCTTTAGCAGCAAATCCTTCATTTCTTTCCAAGTTAAGCGGTACGCGGCGTCTTCGCCTAAATTTTGAATTAATGAGTTCCACCACTCGGGTGCCTCATCTTGGAATGAGCACACCCCGTATTTCACTCTTTCGACGGGTGAGTAATTGCTGATTTTCATGACCGACTCCATCTTCTCTATCCATCTTATGATTTCTAAAGGTCCTTTGGCTCAGGAAATTGGTTTTGGACCGCATTCCTAAAATGTTTTATAGTTGCAACCGAGTACCGAATTGTCTGCTAATTTTTAAATCTTTCAAAAAGTTGCAGTTTAATAGTTTGGAATTGTAATCATTATTGTTTCTAATTTTATTGTAAAAAGATATTTTCATTTCCTTTTTATCTAATACCTGGGGGATTCACATTAAGGTTTTCAGTTCTAGGATTTCCTTCAGTTTCAAGATTGCTTTCGTTTTGCGGATGTTTCCGTGGACCCGGTTGGATACGTGTCGTTCGAGCGCCGAATCCACGTGTTTGGGGATTAAGCGTGCTAACTCCTCATGGGAAGTTGGTAAACCGGTTCCTTGGTTTGTGGTGGTTTGTCTTGATGTTGGTGCCATAGTTTGTTTTATTTATTGAAAAAGAAATAATGTATTAGTTTTGGTACGTTATGAATATATATAAATCCCTACTTGATTACCATAACATTCATAATGACATTCAAAGTTCTACCATGCATAAACCAAAAGAGAGGGGGGGGGGGGGGTGGAGTTTACTACTACCCTTACATAACCAAAATTGGTGTGATACATACCACACCGGGTAGTTGTTTTTCCCACCCGCCCTATATCCCAAAAGATGACAAGTTTGATAATTTACACAACTACTAAGTACTACCTATGGGCCCTATCTAATGATTGCGCATGAGATAGTGAACACACGGCCCGATTACTTCATTCTTTGACTCCAACCCATCCACATTCATCTTAGTCAGCGCTCCCTTGTTCTCCACATAAAAGATGTAATGACGCACGACATTTTAAGCCTGTTCATCACTATGATTATCCTGTTCGAATGCGGCGATGTGTGCAAGGAGGTCAGGAATGACGACCTCGTACTCGGCTACCTTTTTCTCCAGAAAAGCTAGCATGCCTAGTCCTCCCGAGGCCCGACCCCTGACCGGCTCCTGAGGAGGCGGTGGTGGTGGTGGGGCTACGATAGTCGGAACAATTGTGGAGGTAGTGGCCTGGAAGTCGTGACGGGACCTTTTCCTAGAGTACACCTTCAAAGGTGTCACTCAAGAACTAGGCCCCTCACACTGAGTGGCCCTTGATGGACGGAAGTCAATCGGAGACGAATGAGCCTCCCTGGTGCTATCGTCACTAACTGTCACGCAAGGTGCCATCAGTTACATAATAACTAATGTTAGTAATAAATATATATATCACATAAATATATTTTTACCTTTCGCTTCATGTGACGGGAAAACGAGCGCGTGTTTGAATATCCAATTATAGTTTAGAAAATTTTAAATTTTCCAATTCTCTATAACGATTGGCTCTGATACCAACTTTTGTCACACCCCGGAAACCTTACTTAGGCAGCGGAATACTTTTGACCAAGTTGTTCGGGTTTTGACAAATGCCGATAGCCAATCATAATAAAGTATAATATAATAATAAACAAAGTTTGACTTTTCAAAGAAACTTTATTATTATTAAAATAAAATGTTTACATGTGTATAAAAACACGGTTATCACATATCCTAGATTATTCTTCATATTCAAATCGTTTTTCAACACATTGTGTTGGTGAGTTTCCCTTTTTAATCAAAATAGTCCATATGTATATATATAAATCAAAATCCATATAATGATCTCTCGTCATTATATAATAGTATCAATCCCATGTGTAATGATCTATCGTCATTACATCACAACAAAATCATATAAATCCCGTGTATAATGGTCTATCGCCATTATATCACAAAACAACAGAAATTATTTTTTAAACAAATCGTGATGTTGTAGACGAGCAAAGAATACAACATGCGTATGACTATCATAGTTGCTAACTCAATACGTACCAGACTCAAAATATACCCACATTTAACCCAACGCGATTAGAAATGGGGGGCGTCACCCCGATAGATCTACCTATATTTATGTGCCCCTTTATAGGGTTAACAGTTATTTAGCCAACTAGACTTATCCCGTATTTGACACGGTTTGTAAAATAAAATGCTTTATAAAGTTTATAATTACACATATAATAACACATATTTCTTCCCTAAATTTCCAGATTTGATCATATAGTTTCACACAACACATTTAATCAATTTTCAAGTGCCTAATTCCTATTTTAAGTTTAATAATGTTACTTGCTAAGTTTCCCATTTTCTTATATAAATAACTGTTATAATATACCCTAAAAATCCAGATTTGAATCTCTTATATTGGGTTCCACATCAAGAGAAAATAACATTTTACAACAATATTCCTTTATTCTACTTTAGAAGATTCTACACGTGTGATCATATAAGTCTTTTTCAAAGATCATGTTCTTTATCTTTTGTGTTCATTCTTATTATTATCACTTCATCACATTATTTACCTAAATCATTAAATCATCACCAATCATATAAACAAATCATTCAACTAGTTTGGTAGAGTTTCATGCATCCTATGTTTCTATTCATGTTTTAATCAAGTAACAAAGTTTCTACTTCTATTAAGTATTTGTTATTTCAATCGACATGCTAAACTAATCTATACTTCAACCATGCACCCTATCTTAATTCAAAGATACAATTTATTACACATTAAACACAATCATGCCTTTATTAGCAACTTTAACAATCTTCAATAATTAAATAGGGGTTTTATGGGTTTACTTGCATATACCATATTTCATTTCCAATTTTATTATTCCATATCACTACTTTGATTCATTAATCCATCCATAATCCCTAATTAATCCAAGAATCCAAAAATCCCCAATTTTCTCAATTATAAACAAATTCTTATTACATTCATCTATAACAACAACTATTCAATGATTCAAGTCCATATTAACAAACTAATGATCAACAATTAACCAAAATCCATTCTATCATCAAACCCTAACTTCAAATTCATCCAAGTTGATATCAAATTAACAAGAAATTTAACATTGCTCATAATCAATCCTAACAATCAATGCATGATCCTTCATGATGAATGTATGCATGTATAAGTGAGATTAACCCATTTTCTTACACATACATACATATGGATCATACATACTTGTGCTCTTAAGGATTTGAAAGTGAGAATGAAAGTGTTGGGGTGTGATTGTAGTGTTCTTCCTTCCTGTTCTTCTTCCTATCTTGCTTGATCTTTCTTGTTTCTTGATTAATCTTTCATGGATCTTATGTGTGTGTGTTTGGTTAAATTTTGAATTTTAGTGTGTGTGAAGGGATGCTTGGCCGTGAGCTTTTTAAAGAGAGGGAGAGAGTATGTAGACTTGATGAGTAAGTGTACATAGGGTGAGAGGTGGAGTAATGGGGTGGTTACAAATCAACATGTTCTAGAAGACTAATGATTATGAGGATTGATTTGGTGGGGTTTCATTGGAGAAAAATGGAGGTGATGGTGAGTCACCATGGGGCGCCGTCTAGGATGGGGCGGGGTAATAAAATAGTTAATCGTTTAACGTATTGCGTGTTTTAGATATCCAAACGGATCCTGTTTTTAATAATTTTTGTCAAAATTTGAACGAAATCAAATTCCTAACAGTATGGACAACAAAAACTATTTTTTTGAAAATAGTTGTGTCGGGTCCTGTACTGGCTTTTGCTTACTTATTTTCCAATTTTCGCGATTCGAGCCTTCCTAAATAATGTTTCTTAAATGTTTTAACCTATATTTTGAATTTTAGGGATTTTTTTATCACTCTAATGATTTATTTAATTTCTGACTCGTTGCCCGAGGTTTTTACACGTTTTACGTGTCGAAATTTAGACTTGTTGTTGAGTTTGCAGGATATAGAATATTAATAAAGAAGGATTTTATTAATAAAATGATATTATACGATAAACATTATTACATTAGTGAAAATTTTTGAAACATCACGAAAGTTTTGGATCAAAGTTGCCAAGTTCAAAGTAAAAAGGACTAAAAGTGACAAGTTCTAAACTCCTATGTCGAAAATGAATATTCTATTTTCCTGATCCATCGCGATATGCGATGGATCAGAAGGCAAGCCCATCGCGTATCGCGAAGGGACTGTTTACAAAACCAAGAAAAATAGAGGAAGGCGATACACGATCGCCTGAGAGCCAACGACATCGCGTATCGCGATGACGTGGTCTGACAGACAAAGACACGTGTTGCCACGTGTCAGCCGTTGGTACTTGGTCTAGCCACGTGTCATCACGTGGCACCGCCTCCGCCACTTGGCGCCACGTGGCAGCCCTAGTTATGACTGTGCAGACCTACGCGACCGGTCAATCAAGGGACCATCGTGTGTCGCGATGGGTCCCCATAAATACCTATAAATAGCAAGCTCCGCCCATTCCATATTTCACACCAAATTTAACACATCATTATCTCTCTAAGAATCTCTCTAAGCCTTGTGAAGCGTGCCCTCAAAGACATTGTAAAACCTGCCCGATTTCCATGATTTCCATGCCCAAATTCCAACGTTTCTCGAAGTACGTGTCACTTGCCAACGAAGTTATTTTGAAGTACGTGCCATCCCAAGAAGACTCGATAATCTGCCTCGATAAGCGTGCCAACGAGTTTCGTGATTGGAGTGCATCGTTTTGCATGCCAAAGTGGTGTTGATGAAGGAAGCGTTAAAAAGGTAAAGACGTCGAAGTGCTGCTCGATTGTCTAGGGTTAATATAAGCTAAGAAAGGTAGCCGTCGAGCTAGGACGAAAGTCAGCCTTAGTGATACGACGGTTCCGAGTGGTAGGGCTGTCGCTCAACGGATAAAAGTTACTATAGGGATAACAGGCTGATCTTCCCCAAGAGCTCACATCGGCGGGAAGGTTTGGCACCTCGATGTTGGCTCTTCCCTACCTGGGGCTATAGTATGTTCCAAGGGTTGGGCTGTTCGCCCATTAAAGCGGTATGTGAGCTGGGTTTAGAACGTCATGAGACTGTTCGGTCCGTATCCATTGTGGGCGTTAGAGTATTGAGAGGACCTTTCCCTAGTATGAGAGGACTGGGAAGGACGCACCTCTGGTGTACCAGTTATCGTGCCCACGTTATAATTCTGGTAGATTCCAGTTGTCTAGTCATATTTCTGGTAGAAATAGTACTTTGTTTGTAATGAAATACTCACTGTTCCTATTTCAACAACACATAATCTTGTATTTCCCTCTACATCGTCTACGTCTACTATGAATGAGCCTTAAGATTGGAAGATATAAATGAGGGTCAATCATTATACTCAAGGATACGTATTTATTTACATAATTCAGAATCTTCTTTTGCAGGTCCTGGTTTTTCTGATAGTCAATCATTAGCGCTAAGAGCCTTACAATCAAGTGATATTTTGGAGAAAATGCAATTGTGCTACCGTTTTTTTCCTGAGCATATGTCATGGATAAATGGTACTTTTTAGTCACAAAGAAAATGAAAAAAGGGCTAAAACAGATATGCAAATCTATCGATTTCTTTTCTTCATCTATATCCTTTAATGTTCCTGATGTCTTTCAACATAGTAATCTTGGTCAAGGTATGCGTAGTTTGGTTAATGATAATTATGATAAGATAGGGGTAGAAGCGGTTACCTTCTATAAGGGTAAATATGGAAGTGTGATCATACTAGCTAACTCAAGATCTTTGATCTTTACCCGGACCCGATGAAAAAAATGGGATCACTCCTTATAGACGCGTTGAGAATGATTCTTGTCTAGTTCGTGGCCTATTAGAAGTGGAAGGCGCTCTGGTGGGATCCTCACGGACATGCAGTCAGTTTGATAAGGATCGAGTGACATTGCTTCTTCGACCTGAACCCAATAATCCCTTAGATATGATGCAAAAAGGATCTTGTTCAATCCTTGATCAGAGATTTCTCTATGAAAAAGACGAATCGAAGTTTGAAGAAGGGGAAGGAGAAGGAGCCCTCGACCAGCAACAGATAGAGGAGGATTTATTTAATCACATAGTTTGGGCTCCTAGAATATGGCTTCATTAACCAACTCCTTATAAATCTCGATTCATTTCAATATGAACAACAATTTAACCAATTGGATTGACAAGAATATAACGAGTAATGCAACAAAGTAATATACTGGGAATAGATTGAACTAATAAATAATTTCTATTTTATATACAAAGTCAAATAGAAAAAAGGAAAGACATGTGATAGCTCATAACAAGGTTTTTCCAGTTATAAAGAGTTATTATTGACGAGCTACAAAAATTGCGCCGATTAACGCAACTAAAAGAATTATTGAAATACATTCAAACGAAAGAAAAAAAGCTGTTGATAAATGAATCCCAATTTGTTAACTATTACTTATCAGATCTTGCTCTACAATCTGGTTTGCTTTTGTAGTCCAAATAATCCTGTACCATGACGAATCAAGAATAGTAGTAATTAGTGAAACAAAAAGACTTGTACAGACCACGGAATTTACTCTATCTCCCACGATCCAAAGACGGAAATCTTTGATATATTCTGAATCATTTATGAACATCACAGCAAAAATGATTAAACATTTATGGCTCCTACGCAAATAAGGAGCTGTGCAGCAGCTACAAAATGGGAATTCGATAGAATATAGAATAACGATATACGTTTATCAAGAAGACGCAAGAAAAGCACTTCGAATTGTTGATTAATCGCAAAAGATGGCTTAGACGCAAGAAAAGCACTTCGAATTATTATCAATATTTATCAAATCTTTTCCTATCTAACGGAACACTATTGGATCAAATGACAAAGGCATTTTTGAGAAAAAGATGTCTTTTCCCGGATGAAATGCAAATTGGATTCCTGGAACACGAGAAGGATTTCCCATTCCTTAGCTGGAAAGATATGTGGCCATGAAAGGCGAATGAAGCCTGGAATGCCAACATTCGTCCATTATTGAATTCACCCGACCCGACAGTACCCGTTTGGGGAATGTCCAGTGCCAAAGTCACTGAATGGGTAACCCGCCAATCCCTAAAACGGACTATTGGGTTTCAGGCGGTCATTTTACTAGAGGTTTATAATCTACCCTTGTGTGATTCAAGTTGAAGCACATACTCAAGGGGTGGGTGCAGGGCAGACGATTTTATATTTTAAAGCAGACTCCCCATTCATTACATAATGCCCGAATAAAATAATAAGGATATAATAAAGGCTTAAAACCCTAAGTCGAGGATATACTCGATACCTCGATAAATAATAAAAGAAAACATAAACAAAGAATATAAAAGAAAAGAGATATGAATATGATATTATTCTTTGTTATGAATTTTATTTATGTTTAATACTATTCTTAAATAATAAGTAAAAGAAAGTATACGTTTCTTAAGAAAGAAGAAATGTAGTGTTTTAAGGAAAGTAAAATAAGTTAAACTAAAGGTTTATCTTATTAAATAAATGAAAAGTAAATTAGTTAAAGATTTTAACTTATAAAAAGAAAAGAAAGAAAAGATACTTTTAAACTAAAGGTTTAAAGTAAGTAAAAGATGTTTTGAACTAAAGGTTCATAAAGAAAATATAATCGAGGTAAAGATTATAAAAAGAGACTAAAGGTCCTAAGACGGATTGAATACCCGACTAACAAATGAAATGAATTACATGGGACTACGTGTCTCTAAAACGATTTAAACAAAAGTAATCGCTAGCCCTCAGGTTATAGTGTATGTTTGTTTGGACCCTTACATATGTGATTAAAATTCAGTGGGCACACCAAACCACACTTGGTCATGACCTCCGCCACGATGGGCCGGACATAAGTTACGTCCGAGTGAGACTGACCATGTGTATACGTATGTTACCTAAGTAATGTCGAACGTTGCGGTGTTTGCTGGGGTGTCTTGTGTGTGACTTAAGTTTATAATTGTGTTTTGTTTTAAAGCTTTATTATTTAAGCCACGATGGGCCGGACCTATGTTATGTCTAGAGGGGTAATCAAGTAAAGGAAAATATTTTATGCGTCAGCTTATTCACCAGCATGTGTTGCTGACTTATTTTCTAAACATTTTGCAAGTAATCAAGAATAAGACCTTGGAAGCTCGAAGTGCTATAATATCCGATGGCTCGGATTATTTTGTTAAACATTAAATTATAAATGGTGGTTTAATATAAACAATTAATCTTTTGTATAAACAATTAATACTTTAATTTGGTATTTTATAATACTGTCTTTTGCAATGTAAATATTTAAATCCACATAAAATATAAACTTCCACTTTTAATCCGCTAACTCTGATTTATTTACAAATGTGGTACCAACATATGTGTCGCACGCCTAGGCCGTCGTTTGGTGTGTGACAAGTGTTGGTATTAGAGCCATCGATATTAGCGAATTTGGTATTAAAAGATAATACCTAAACTTCGATCCAAATAAATAGGAAAAATATTTTATTACTTTTTTTAGGGATAAGATAGGTACGTAACCTTTTCTATCCCTCCTCAATCTAAACCACCCAATCCATAGTTGTTGTTTAAGAAGATAATGGATGGATTCAAATGAGAGACGCATGAAGAGCTGGAGTTCCCGAACCCCTACCAAAGGACAATATGAGTAAGGACTACTACGAATCCTTCTTCAATCAAGATCACCCGAATGACCGAACCAAACCGGTGTACTTCCCTGGAACCGAACAATGTCCGATCAACTTACCCAATGATCCACCAATACAAAGGAATGATCTCCCAAGACACTCAAGTTATCATCCATCGAGCATACCGGTGTACCATCCGTCCGACATCCCGACGTATCATCAGTCCGATATCCCGACGTATCATCCGTCCGATGTTCCAACATATCAACCACCCAATCCTCATCCGCCATATGCATTCCTCTCCAACAAGAAAATCTAAAAGGAATCGGAGTATGATTCGTCAGACTGGATGCAATGCCACTCTGACCAAAGAAGATGGCATACTGGAACTTCTGCTTTCAACTCAGTTGATTCTCACCCCAACACCTATGATAGACCTTTACGAAAACCGAAGATGAGGGTTATGAAGCTTTACGAGAGTTCCGTTTGCATCCTATAGTGAATGATACTTCCAAGTCAATGGAGGAAAAAGACCCCGAAGAGGAGGAAGATCCGGAAGAGGAAGAAGATCCTGAAGAAGACCTTGAGGAAAATCCTAAAGAGTTAAATACTCCAATGGAGGAACCGTCTGATTGTGACTTCCCACATGGACAAGGATGTGTGCAACCATTCTTCCATAAGAATCCAAGCTATGGCTCCGTGGATCCCTATATGCAATACCTCCAAGAACTCAAGAACAAGTCATCATCAAGTTTTCCACCGTATCAAGGCAAGATTCTGTCAGTCGAAGAACAAGCAAACGAGATCCGTGAGCAAAATGAAGCTGCTGAAGTTTGACATTACTTCATCGCCATACCCCAAGAACCACTATGACATCGTTATGATGGGGGTACCGAATGAGATCCAACAATCTCCGGAAGAGCATCTTGATAGGGCCTTGCATGAGACTGATGATCTAAGAAAGAAGGTAGCCATTGATGAAGCCAAGAAGAAGAAGATATGAGATAAGCTTCTTCAAATATGTAAAAAGATGACCAAGATAGTAAAGAAGTTCATGAGAGATTAAGAGATGGTGGAATAAGTGATGTGTTGTTGTGATAAATGTGTTGCAATGTTGTGTGTTAATAAATAAGGATAGGAAATTATATATATCAAGTACTGATATATATATATATATATATATGTGTGTGTGTGTGTGTGTGTGTGTGTATGTGTCTGTGAGTATGTGTGTGTATGTGTGTGTGTGTGTGCTTGTATGTAATGAATAAATGTAAGAATATATATATGTCTTTTTGACATATATATAAGTGAATGAATAAAATATGTATTTAAGAAATGAATGCAATTTAAATTTCAGCGTGTCAAACGAAAGTAACACTAAAGCTTCCCGAGAGGAATTAGAAAATCAAGCAAATAAAGATAAAGAAAAAGAAAAAGAATAAGAAGAGCAAATACCTGATAAATACATGAACCAAATCCCAAAGATGATAAAAGAAGCTGTGAGAGCCGAATCTCACATTAGGTCTCAAACCAAACATTCTCAATCTGTTAAACCTTCCCGTAACTCTGTCTAATCCCGCCCTAAGCCATCTCATATAAAAGAGAGCGTTCACGAGTCAAATGTTGAGGGTGACGTTAGACAAAAGTTTAAAAAATTGAAAATCGAAGGTTGCTCGTTTAAAGACTTTAAGTTTTTTGGACCCAAGGAATTTTATCGCGACAAAGGCGCCATTGCGACTTTAATATGGCTCGAAGAGATGGAGTCAATAGTGATTATAAGCAAACATTCCGAGCTATAAATGCTACAATATTCGGCTCAAATGTTCAAGGGCGAGGCATTAGAGTGGTGGAATACACTTATACTGAGTAAGGGAAGGCAAGTGTTGTTCAAATTAATGTGGGAAGAATTTACGGAGATGATGATGACGAAGTTCTACCCAATGCATGAAAACGACCAAATCCAAACAAAATTTCTTAATCATAGGGTCGTAGGAACAAATCTTTGGGAATATAATACAAAGTTTCATGAATACTGTCGTATTTTGCCCCAGCTGGTAACCCTAGAGTCCAGCAAAGTTACGCACTATATTTGGAAACTCCGGCGGGAAATCCGTGATACTGTAAGATCTCACCTTCCACAAACCGTTGACTCCGTAATGGAATTGGCAGGTTATCTGATAAGCGGCCTTGTCCGCAACAAGGATTAAGATATATAGATTGTGCCGTCTCACGACCATAAGAAAGAAGGAAACGCCCGCTTCAAGGGAAAAAGTTTTGACCAACGCAAGTCTGTATTTAATTCCAACTTCTCACAATGCAAGACTTGCAAGAAAAACCACAAGCGTCGCTGCCACTTTGCTCCGTCTTCGACCACAACTGTCTGCGATTCGTGTCACAGACCCGGCCACGCGATGGCTGATTGTTGGAAGAAGACGATGACATGTTACAACTGCAAAGAGATCGGTCACCTCAGTTTCGAGTGTCCCAAGAACAAGCCCGCTGCAAGTGGTGCGGGTGAAGGTGGCCAAGCAAAGAAAGGAAACGCAAGGGTCTTTATACTCGACACCAAAAAGGCGGCCGACATGCCAGAAACCATTACCGGTACGTTCCTAGTTAACGACATGTATGCTAAATTTTGTTTGATTCTAGTGCCAACTTAAGTTTCATAGATTATAGCCTTTGTAGCCTAATAAACGAACAATTAACAAAACTAAATAAAACTCTAAGCGTCGAGACCGATAGTGGTGAAATTGTTAAAATCTCCGAAGCTCTAGAAAACGGAAAAATCTTATTAGCTGGTTATGTTCTGCGTATTCAATTGCTACCTATGACTCTTGCAGGTTTTAACATTGTACTTGGTATGGACTGATTATCTAACAACCATGCTCGTATCCTTTGCAATAGTAAAACCATCGAACTTCGAGCCCCTGATAAATGAACCATTTGAATTGAAGGCGACAAAGACGCTGGCTAAGTTAACATAACTTCCATGATTAAGGCTAACAAATGTTTAAATCAGTGATGCTTAGCATTCATGGCCTACGTCACCAAAGAATCCAAACCGAAGGCGATAAAAGACGTACTATCGTTTCCAATTTCTCTTATGTCTTTCCTAACGAACTTCTTCGATTCCCTCCAAATCGTGAAGTAGAGTTTAGGATTGATCTTATGTCGGGAACCGCACCATATAGGGGTGTTCAGTATTCGAATCGGACTCAAATAATTCAATATTCGATTCGGCTCGCATTCGAATTTGACCGTTCGAATTCGATTTTCAGTCATTTGATTCGGTTTGAACTCGATTTAAGTAATCGAATTTCGAATCGAATACAAATTTATGATTATAAATTCGTATTCGATTCAAAATTCGTATTCAAATTATACATTTGTATTTTTATTATATATATACAAACTTATGAAAGATAAACTATATAAATATTTTGAGTTATAGAGATTAAAAATAGAAAGTCATCATTTTGGTTAATAATTAATCTAATTGGACACTAATAACCTTAAATGATTTATTTATTTTAGAGAATTGTATTTTTCGTTGTTAAAAAGCTCACATTTATAGTTGTTTTGAAATTGAAATAGATTTTTTAACTGAATTCAAATCGATTCGAACTTCATTTCCGAATCGAATCGAATTTTGAATTAGCTATTCAGAAATCGAATCGAATCGAATCGCATCGAATTTGTCAAATCTATTTCGAATTCGAATAGAATTCGAATACAACTTCAAAATTTCAAAATTCAAATAATTCGATTCGAATACATTAGAATATTCGAAAGTTGATTCGTTGAACCCCCCTAGAACCAATCGCCAAAGCCCTGTATCTTCTAGCTCAAACCGAGATGAAGGAGTTAAAGAAAAAATTAGACGAACTGCTTGAGAAGGGTTTCATTCGCCCAAGGTCATCACTGTGGGGAGTGCCAATTCTTTTTGTCAAGAAGAAAGATGGATCAATGCGCATGTGTATCGACTATTTAGCCTTAAACAAAGTCACTATCAAGAATCGATATCTACTCCCTCGAATGGACGATCTTTTCGACCAACTATAAGGTGCGAGTTATTTCTCAAAAATCGATCTGCGTTCTGGCTATCACTAACTCAAAGTTCAGTCCGAAGACATTCCGAAAACCGCATTCCGAACAAGGTATGGACATTATGAGTTCACGGGCATGCCGTTTGGTCTCACTAATGCTCCAACCAGGTTTATGGACATGATGAATCGAATCTGTAAGCCTTACTTGGATAAATCTGTTATCGCATTTATCGACGACATACTTATTTACTCTATGTCTAAGGATGATCATGAAACTCACCTCCGAACCTTACTTGAATTACTTAGAACAGAGAAGTTGTACGCCAAGTTCTCGAAATGCGAATACTGGCTGCATGAAGTGCAATTTCTTGATCACATCATAAACGTGAATGGTATTCAAGTGGACCCCGCTAATATTGAAGCTATCTCAAAGTGGGAGATCCTGAGTCGCCAACCGTGATCTGAAGTTTCTTAGGATTGGCCGGCTATTATCATAGGTTTATTGAAAATTTCTCTCGTATAACCGTTCCCCTAACCTCGTTAACTCGCAAAAACATTGTCACACCCTCAAAATCCACTAACGGAGTTTTACCGTTAGAGGGTGTGAACTAACAGGATCGGAATCATTAGTTATAATCAAACCATAAAAACGTTTAAATGAAATTAAGTGCGGAAGCGTAAAAACCAAAAGACAAAAGTTGCGTCACGCAGGACGACTTAAAACCCAAGTAATAAAAGTTAAAAACATGTTTGCATATCAGAATGTTCAAAAACCATGCATGATCCTATACCGCGCGCCCGCCTCGGCTACCTGAGAATAACATACTAAAAGTATCAACACGGGGTTGGTGAGTTCACAAGTTTATATAAAATAAAGCGTTTAGCGTTTGCGTTCAGCGTTTTGCGTTCAGCGTTTTGCGTTAAGCGTTTTGCGTTACCAGATAGTGTTAAATCAATTATATATCTATAGGTAGCTAGCCTATAAAACAAGTATTACTAAGTGTTCGACACCGAAGCTGACTGTTTATCATTTGCCTTGCCACCAGGTCTATCCCGACTATGGTATGTGTTTAGCCAAGATTACACCCACTCGACCTCCAGTCGAGTTTAGCGTTGGGTGGGGTTTGTCAAACCCAGTAGTACTACTCAACAATGACTCGCTATTATCCAATATTAAACGGTTCGATGTGAATGTAGGACTTTAGTTATTGCGTTTGCCACTTAGTCTTTACAAGCGATATATAATCTATATTAACAAAATCTTAATGCGTTTTAGGAGTATGTTATCTCCCCAAATGAAAAGCGTTTGAAAACAGTTTAAAAGGGGTAAGTGAACTCACTGTTTGCGAAGTATTCCCAAAATAATTCACCAAGATGCGCGTCACAGAAAAACTCTCTCTAGCGTTCTAAAACAACAAAGAGATTTTTCTAAGTGTCGGAATATTATCGAGTCTCTAGACCCGGCACATAATTCCTAATCACAAGATACGTTTCATGTTTGTTTGTGAATCGTGTGTGACTTAACTAGTACATTTGTGATACGATACGTGTGTGAGCAATTATTTACGTGTCATGTATTAATAATGTACATCACTAGCAATTACTCCCCGTAAGGGCAATTTGGTCACACATAACAATTAACTAGCAATTATTCCCCGCAAGGGCAATTTGGTCAAAACACGACAACTATTTAGCAAGTATTCCCCGCAGGGGCAAATTGGTCAAAACATAACAATTAACTAGCAATTATCATGTTTCATGCATTTTCACAAAATTCAGCAGCTAGTTTCACCGAGACAGAAATTCTACTTGAAAGATTGTACTATTCCACCGATCATAGCATCTCAATTAATTTACCAAAAATCATCACTAAAGCATGCATGTGTTAAGTTTCCAGAAAATATTTTATTTTATTTTTATTCCACATAGATTTCTCATAATGATCAAAACACTACAGCAAGCTCATAACAGTCAAATTCATGCGCAACATAATGTTATTTGAAATTCCTGTTAAATGAAAAATCCAACAAATGCAAGACCACTTGGGTTAGGTTCCTAACTCAATAAGTCAACTTCCAGAACTGGAACCAACCCAATTGGTCTCGTAGTTCATGAGATATAACGTTTACAAAACAACCTAACAGCAGGTCTAACAACTCAGCTTTGCACAACGTTTTTGTAAAATCATAAAGGTTAACTTTTACACGTCCAAAATTTCAAATTTATATTCTTTAGAAACTAGACTCAACCTAGTTTACTGTAGTATCAATAATCTCAACCAATTTTCACATTTACACCCCGATACAGTCAATTGAACATCAACAACACAATCTGTCCAGAAACTGTTTGCAACAAAACTCAACATATTAGCCATTTATAAACCATAATTCCTTCATATAACATCCTAGACACCATAATCACTATCCATGCACATCAATTACACATTACATCCATGGTTAGGGTTTTATTTGAATTCAAAATCAAGAACACAACGATTAACATGTAATAATACCAATTCTAGCTATCATATCACAATCAATCCATCATCAAATCAAGATAAAACATATGAACACATATACATATGAAAATCGGACCTAGGGTTTGTAATTATACCATCAAAAACACCAATACAAGCAAGAGGAAGGTAGAAGATGTCTAGAAACGGATGTAGGATGCTTCAATTGTGAAAGACCAAGATCAAAACCAAGTGATATGTGTGTGTGTGTGTGTGTGTGCCGATCGCAAGGAGAGCAAGGGGGGGGGGCTGGCCGTCGACTTATGTGAGGGAAAGAGGGAGGGGAGTTAGGGTTTTATAATATTATTAATAATAATCATGTTACATCTAGGTCCCTCCACTTTCAAATGTTATTTTTCTAGCTTAATTAACTAGTTCTAGCACATTGAGTTAACGTTTATAACAATGTTATCACATAACACATAAGTCTAACACATAATTATCACATAATTATTGTTTTGGCGTTTTTCGTTTATTCACCAATCGTTTGCGTCAACTCGTTTGCGTTTCGGTGCAAATCCCGAAAGACTACACATGTAGTAAGTGTCAAGCGTCATTTAAACCCTAGTTTAAATGTAATGAGGTGTGCGTTATGGATTCAGTGATCTTAAGTTTGAATTGACGGAGTTGAGTTAACGGAGTTAACCTGAAATTGACGATTGTCACAAACATCAAGTATGAATGGGGAACCAAACAACAAGAGGCATTCAATATACTAAACAAAAACTCACCCAAGCACCTATACTGGCCTTGCTAGAAGGTACCAAGGATTTTTTTGTCTATAGTGACACGTCCCATTCCGGATTAGGATGCGTACTAATGCAACAAAAGAAAGTGATCTCTTATGAATCTGGTCAACTCAAAGTGCGTGAAAAGAACAACACAACTCACGATCTAGAGTTAGGCGCCATAATCTTTGCTTTAAAGATATGGAGGTACTATCTTTAGGGAGTAAGATTTATCGTGTATACCGATCATAAAAGCTTGAAACACATATTGGAACAAAAAGAACTCAACATGCGTCAACGACGCTGGATGGATACTCCGAATGACTACGAATGTGAGATCGTATATCACGAAGATAATGCCAACGTTGTGGCCAATGCCTTGAGTCGTAAAGAACATTAAAAGAAAAGAAGAGTCCGAGTGTTAAATCTAGAAATCCATGTATATCTCATCCAACAAATTTAATCCGCTCAAATTCAAGCAATCAACAAAAACAAGATCTCCGACGAAAAACGTAACGGCACCATTGATTCGCTAGTCATTGGTGACGATGGTATCCTTAGACTCGGAAACAGGATTTGGGTACCGATCTTTGGGGACTTGCACACCGGTAGAGACAAAATGTATCAAAACCTAAAGCTGAACTACTGGTGGAATGGAATGAAAAAGGACATCGCTTCGCATGTTGTGAAATGTCTAACTTGTTTGAAAGTTAAGTCTGAAAATCAAAAGCCTTCGGGATTGCTTCAACAACCCGAACTCCCCGTCTAAAAGTGGGAGTTAATAACAATGGACTTTATCACGAAACTCCCAAAAACAACTCTTCAACATAATGTCATTTGGGTTATCGTCGATAGATTAACAAAATCCGCTCACTTCGTACAAATCAATGAATCTTGCTAGATGGACAAGTTTGATCGAATCTATGTAAACAACATTGTTGCCTTTCATGGAGTACCTCTGTCTATTATATCTGATCGAGACAGCCGATTCACGTCTCATTTCTGGAAAAGCTTCCAACAAGTATTAGGCATAAAATTAAACCTTAGCACCGCCTATCATCCACAAACTGATAGGCCAAGCGAAAGGACAATTCAAACGTTGGAATATATGCTTCGCGCTTGTGTGATTGACTTAGGTGGATGTTGGGATGACCAACTACCACTAATGGAAATTTTGTATAACAATAGCTGTCGCACAAGTCTTCAAGCAACACTGTTTAAAGTGTTATATGGCCGAAAATGTAGAACGCCTTTGTGCTGGTGTGAAACCGGAGATAATCAATTTTCTAGACCCGAGATAGTCCAAGAAACCACCGACAAAGTATTACAAATCCGAGAACGACTTAAGACGGCACGCGATCTGCAAAAGAGTTATGCCGATGTCCGTCGTAAGCCGTTGGAATTCAGTGTAGGTGATAAAGTTCTATTGAAAGTTTCACCATGGAAAGGCGTTGTTCGCTTCGGTAAGAAAGGTAAACTTACTCCTCGATTCGTAGGACCATTTGAAATACTCGAGCGAATCGGTATTGTTGCATACCGATTGAAACTACCCAAGGAAATGCAAGGGATACACGATGTATTCCACGTCTCTAATCTGCAAAAATGTCTAGCCGATGAATCTTTGTCTATGCTTTTAAAAGACTTCAAAATAAATGAGAACTTAACATTCGTAGAATGACCAATTCAAATCGAAGATTCGAAAACAAAGAAATTAAAATAGACGAACATTGAAAATTGTTATATTAAAGCGGGACTCGCGAAGAGGCCCCGAATACACTTGGGAACTTGAATTCGAAATGAAGAAAAAGTATCCCCACTTATTCTAAGAAACAAATCTCGAGGACGAGATTTATTCCAAGGTGGGGAGGATGTAACATCACGAAAGTTTTGGATCAAAGTTGTCAAGTTCTAAACTCCCAAGTCGAAAATGAAAATGCTATTTTCCTGACCCATCGCGACACGCGATGGATCAGAGGACAATCACATCGCGTATCGCGAAGGCCCTGTTTACAAACCCAAGAAAGAGAGAGGAAGGCAATACGCGATCGCCTGAGAGCCAACGTCATCGCATATCGCGATGACGTGGTCTTACAGACAAAGACACGTGTCGCCACATGTCAACGGATGGCACTTGGTCTCGCCACGTGGCAGCCCTAGTTATGACTGGGCAGACCTACGTCGCGATACAAGACCGGTCAATCAAGGGGTATCATGATGGGTCCCTAGAAATGCCTATAAATAGCAAGCTTCGGCTATTCCATTTCTCACACCTGTCACACCCCGACCAAAGGCGGTGGAACATGCCGGGATGTAACGATTGCCCATAAGCGCATGACACTATTTAAAGCGAAAATATCTAACAAACTCATTTCATTTAATAACATCGAAAATGACACATAACAATATTCATAACATAGTCACAACAAAATATAACAAAACATAGCAAGTTAAATATTGTTCATTTTTTTCTAATTCCTAAAGGTTTTGATGACGTTTTCTTCATAATCCCAAATCTACCTAAATGCAAACCTTTAACATTTCATAAAATAAAGTTTATCAAAACAAAGGTTGGTGAGCAATTCATAGTTTTGAACAAGTATGTACACAATAAGAAAATGCCACAACTTGAATACGAAACAATAAATAATAGCAATAATTTTGATAAAAAGATAAAATCGCTAATAGAATTACGTTAGCGACACCTAGCTATAAGGGGATGCAAAATAGTCTAGGATTTATAGTTACCGTTAATAAGAATACATTAACGACACCTTGCTATAAGGGGTTGGCAAATAGACTAGGATTTTATAGTTTCTCCAACCAAAAGCGGTAAACACATAAGCATATAATCATGTAAGCATAGAACACCAAATAGAGCATTTATTTAAGTAAAGTATTCAATAAAGTTTGTGGTTTAAGACCCGTGTATAAAGCATTTAGTTTGAATACGTATGAAATGTCACCCTCAAAACAAATGATGTAAAATGGGGTATTAAAGTACTCACATTCAAGTAATAAACTTGAAAGGTGAAAGATTTGAAGTTTAACCGGAATGACGGGTTTAACGAACGAAGCTTAAATAAAAGAAAGTATTGAATTAAAAGGTTGTATTGAAGGTCTTTATATAAAATAAATGTTGAGAAATGTAAACAATTAAAGTTCAAGGTTTAAAACGTAACTATTTAAGAAATTATAACAATTGTCCTTTAAAAATGTAAGTTTGCTCGAAACCGGGTTAAAGTATCTATCCTTAATATTTACTCAACATATGCTAAGTAATAAGGTGGAAAAATTTAAGAATACAAGTCCCTTTAAAATAAAGAAACTAAAATGGGTTTTAACGAGTATTCGGGTTGTTGGTTCGAGTCTTGACAATTGGTCAACCCAAAGTTAACTTCCCAAAATAATAAATGTTATGAGGTAACTCAATAAACCAATAATACTTAACCAAGTATGTAGTTGTGTTGTTTTAGAACTAACAACGTACGTTAAGCGAGTGTTCGGTTTTGTCGGTCCAACATTGTTATAAGATCAAGTTGGATCCAACATTCCAAGTACTTTAATAAAATATTTGAAAATCAGTTTATAAAGTAATTTTAAAGAAATATACAAGTCTTGATAGCTAAAATATACAAGTCTTGAAGACTTAAGACACACTTGTGTGTCTTAAGAGAGTGAAAATCGGTTTAGTTTGGTTTGGTTTGGTTCGGTTTCCATCTCACAATAAGTTCATAGATGGTTTCCATATGCACAAATTAACTTGTATTATAATTTATAAGTAATGATACTTAAGTTTTACAAGTAAAAAGTTAACAATAAAGTCTTTAAACAAAAGTTCGGTTTTCGATTCGGATCTTGGTTCGGGTTAAAACCGAGGTAAGATTCTACAAACCCATAACCACAGAACTTATAAAAATGATTTAGAAATTTAAATCTAACATTAAACATGTTTAAACAATTAGTTAACAAAAACTAGTAAACAAAGTTCGGTTTACGGTATAGAGTTAGTTACGGTTAAACCATGGCTAGACTCTTCAAATCCATAACCATGGAACTTGTAAATATGACAAACAAACTAAAATGAGTAGAGGTTAATCATGGTTAGTATGTATAAGCAAGTTGTATATGTGTGTATATATATATATATATATATGTGTGTGTGTGTGTGTGTGTGTGTGTGTCCAGGACACGAAGTCCTCCATGAAGCCTTGCCTTACGAGGTCCGAAACCTCATCGATCGAGAACAGAGAAGTAACTACCAAAGGTAGCAAGGGTGTATATCATATATATGTTGTATAACCATATTCAAGTATTAATAAGACTACATAAGCTAATTTAGAATAAAAGATTTAACTCAGTTTGACTTTTGGAAGTCAAACCTTCAAGAACACTAAAATAACAATCTTGAATCTTTGAAGTTTGAGAGAGAATTTAGAGTTGTAGCAGGGGAAAATGAAGGGAAATGGTGGTGTATATATAGGGGAATGATGATGGTCAAATATGGGTGTAAATATCTAGAGTTAGCATGCAAAATGGAACAAAACAAAACACAAAACAACAAAATAACGGGCTGCTTCAGCTGTAGCTGTCGCGATACGCGACCACAGTGGGTATGCCCCATCGCGTAACGCGATGGGGTTGATCACCAGACTTTCCAAATTTTCAAAAATGGCAGATTTGGTCCCTGGAGTTCATTTTAAGTGATTTATACGCGTTTTAAGGACCGAAATGAATGTTTTCAAGACCTAACAACTGTATAAAAATATTGTAACATAAAATCCATCATTTTGATTATATCCAAGCTTCGGTTTACAAAACGGGTCGGTTTACATGATAAAACGAATATAAATCGAGACCCGAAATGGAGATATATCACAGTATCCCCTACTTTAGGAAATTT
>NW_027506768.1:0-35159 GCF_021521415.1 Bidens hawaiensis
AGGCTGCATAAATTTTAAAGGTCTCATCTTTAGATTTATCATATGTCTCCAACCCATTAACCCACAAATCTTTAAGCTCCTCAATTAATGGTTGTAAATAAATATCAATATTGTTACCTGGAGATTCGGGTCCAGGAATTAACAAAGACAAAATAAAGTATTCAGGTTTTAGTGACATCCAGGGAGGCAAATTGTAGTTAACCAACACCACAGGCCAAGTGCTATGAGCAATGCTCATTGTTCCAAAAGGATTAAATCCATCACTCGACAATCCTAACCTCACATTTCTTGTTTCTTTTGCAAAATGAGGATACAAAGAATCAAATTCCTTCCAGCTTTGCCCATCTGCTGGATGTCGTAAATTTCCATCTTTAGGACGTCCTTCATCATGCCATGTCAAATGTTTAGCTATTTCTGAACACATGAAAAGTCTCTGTAGCCATGGTTTTAAAGGAAAATGCCACACTACTTTAGCCGGAACTCTTGAAGTTGTTTTACAATGTTCACTACTATGATTGTTCTGTTGTTCTCGTTCACTTGTTTCCACTTAGAGGTGTGGCAAATGTGGCACACTTCAGCATCTTCATACTCTTTCCAATAAAGCATACAATCATTTGGACATGCATGAATCTTCTTATAATCAAGACCTAAATCCCTTGTGATTTTTTTAGCTTGAGTCAAACTAGCTGGAAGTTTTGCCTCTGGAATAATCTCTTGTAAAAATTGTAAAATATCATCAAATGCCACATTACTAAGCCCGTGATCGGTCTTGTACAGAAGAAGTCTGACAATGCAAGATAGCTTTGAAAAACTTTTATAGCTTGGGAACAACTCTTCATTTCCACATCTAGTGGCTTATACAACTTCTTTGTGTTTTCATTTAAACCTTCTTGTATCGTACTTGTTTCGTCTATGGTGTCTCTAAACCAGTCATGCAATAATTCATCGAAATTGTCATGCATACCATCACCATCATCATCTATGCCAACATTAAATCTTGTTTGTGAGGGACTTTCTCCATGAAAAACCCATACGTAGTAGTCTTCGACAAATCCGTGTCCTTTTAAATGATCGAATACTTCATCTCTTCGATACCAAGAACGGTTTTTACACTGTTTGCAAGGACAACAGATTTGAGATCCTTTTGCCGCCTTAGTAAATGAAGCATTAAGGAATTCAATAACTCCAGCTTCAAATTCCGGTAATCGTCTAGGAAAATACATCCAATCTCTAACATTCCACATGTCTTTCGTTTTCTGAATTAAATAGAAAAAAACAAACAAAGTAGATACACTTGTTAATCTTTAATTAATACATAAATGAAATATGAGTAGTCTAATTATTTAAAGAAAGATGCACAAAATTGATAACATTAGGGCTTAGAAATATGTATTTACATGTAATGTGATTATATTCGGTTTGAAATATGTAATTCGATTACATGTATTGTCGATCACGTGATTCTGTTACAAATAAAAAATTAAAGTCATAATCATATACCTGAAAGATAATTGGATCGATCAGAGAGAAAAAGAAACACATATGCTATTCTATGGATATTAACCCTATACCACAAAATCTATGAATTATCGAATACAAAAACTGAATATGTGAATACAATTATCAATGAAAGAACAAATTTGAATGGATAATGTCTTTTAATGAGAGAAATATGATGAACTTGACATGTATAAAGATCACCAAATTAATGTCTGTGGCTTCACAGTGATTGAAGATATTATTGTAATTGGTGTTCAAATTAGGTTTAGAATAGGATTCAGTTTAAGATGATTGTGGATTAAAGGATTTGGCGGGGTTGTGCAAAAACTGTTAAGACCCCGCTACTATATATCTATCTGTTAAAAACGAACTTTTAAGAACCAAATCAAAGTTTAGCTGCTGGTATAGTTGGTTAGTTTTGTGTGATTTGTTCAAAGTGTCTCAAGTCCCAAACTCTACATTTGTTGTTTTCTTTTTTGTTTTTTGTTTTTGTTTTTTTTTGTGTATAGAAACATGATAAGTGAATAAAATAGCAACCATACTGCAACTTTTCATCACTCGATGAAATTAACGTGGCAATGGGTTGGGTTTGGGACGGTTTTAGGTAATCTCAAACCCAAACCCAGACCCAATTATATAAACTCGTAACAAACCTCTCGGGTATTTTTCGGGTAATTACCCATCGGGTATCGGGTGAACCCATGGGTTCCGAGTATACCCGTATTATTTTCTTTTTTGTTTTTTTTTGGTATAGAAACATGATAAGTGAATAAAATAGCAACAATGCTGCAACTTTTCATCACTCGATGAGATTAACGATGGAAATGGGTCGGGTTTGGGACAGTTTTAGGTAATCTCAAACCCAAACCCAAACCCAATTATAAAAACTCATAAAAACTCTCTAGGTATTTTTCGGCTAATTACCCGTCGGGTATCGGGTGAACCTATGGGTTCCGGGTATACCCGGCTCAAACTCGTCGGGTTTTTATCAAGTTTTGATAAAACATAACTAAGATTTACCTTTTGTATACAACTACAGTTAATGATAGGAAGTTAAAATACAATTAAAATAAAAGAAACATATTTGGTGCTAAGTTCTAATCGTATCGTTTATGGATTTTTTTATTTGAAATTCTGTTTTCAATAAAATACAACTAGATTAATATTAATTTGAAACTACTCATATTTTATGAAAGTAAAAATGTTTGTCATGCCATGGCTAAGGAAAAAGCATACTTTTTGTCACTCCAACAAAAAAATCAATTAAGTCAAATTTTATCAATAACATCAACTGAAAAAAATATGTAGGAAAATGAATCGCAATATGAATATTTGCTATTAAAAAAGAAAATAATAACAATAATAATAATAATATTATGTGATGCAACATACTGGTAAAAACAAAATGTTAAATATTAAACCAATTTATAATGAGATTGATATTTTTAGTTTTAATGTACACCGAATAAAAAATTTTGTATATATGTAAAGAAATTATATGTCGGGATACTCAAGAACATAACTGGGTAAATAGAGTTATGACTGTTATCGGATAATTGGGTTGGGTAATAGGACATATTACAAATCTCATACCCATCCCAAACCTGTGAAAAATTTTAAAGATATCCCAAACGCGTCTCATACTCTAATGAGACGGGTGTTACCCGTCCCAAACATTTCGGGTTTTTAGAGTTTTTCCATTGGGTTTGAGTTTCAGTGACCTAGATGAAATTTATGGTTGACATTTGTCATTTGGAAAGTGTCAAAATAAGATGGTAAAATATTAATATATATGGTGTTTAATGAAAAGTTACAACCATATATATAATATATCTAAGGCTGAGGGGTGTGGGGGGCTTTAATGGGGGCTTTAATGGGGGCTCCAACCAATAATATTATGACGTGTGGCAGAGAGAGAAACTGGATAAGGGGGGTGTTGGAGCCCCCGTTGGAGCCCCTGGCCCTGGTGTGGAGGGGCTCCACCAGGGGCTCCAGCGAATTTTTTTTAATTTTTTTATAAATATATTCAAACAACGTATTATTAAAAAAACTCATAAATTATTAAAAAAAACACACATTAATAAAAAAAACACATTAATATCTAAAAATAAAATAAAAATTAAAGTACTAAAAAAAAACATTATTCTTATTCTTCGGCTTGGTCTTCTTCGATCAACCTCTTTCGGATACGTTCCTTTTGCTTTTCCATTAGCATTTGATCGACCAGATTTAGGTTACTGAAGTCTCTAGTAAGAAAGTCCAAATCTCTCATTCGACTTTTTTCCTTTTTGTCATTAGAGACCACCTCCATGGTTTTGTTGAATTTATTGAGGGATTCAACAAGATTGGCGATGTTTACGGCTTCCCCCTCAGCCGGTTTTTTCCCCTTGGCGTCCCTTCCCAATGGCCGCCTCCTCGGCGGTGAAGACGTTTCCTCCTCCGCAATGTTTAGGTCGAATCCAACGCGGCAATCCGACCCGGTTGAAGTGCTATACGCTCCAGACGAACTAGTTTTAGTCCGTTTCGCCCTTACTTCCGCATCAAAGTCCGGCGCCACCAGCTCAACCCACTTGGAACACCTTTTCAACCTCTCCCACAACAATAAATCGTCCCACGTCTTCACCATCCTATACCTCCGCAAACACTCCTGCTTCCACTCTTCGACCGTGAAATTGTAAACCGCCAAATCATCACTGCCACTTGGTCTCATACGACCGCTGTTCCTGTTGAAAAGATTAGTAAACAAGCCGACAAATTTTCTGATTTCGGACCACCGACCCGAAATCATATCGGCGTTCCGCTCTGTACTCCCAACGAGCATGTAGAACGTCTCCCTAACCTTTGTCCAAAAAATCTTGCTCTTTTGGTAGTCGGCTGCAAAATGAATAAATAAATTAGATTTCCATTTAACTTTTTTATTTAACTTTTTTATTAAAAATCATTTTTAAAAACGTTAAAACAATTACCGCAACGCCGATCCTCAGAAATGACTATCCAAGCCCGACACAAGGCTTCCTTCTCATCCGATGACCACGGAGTGGCTTTCCGTTTCGTCCTCGGAGTCGAAGCCGGTCCCGACCCGTCCGTTGCAACTTGTTTTTTCCGGTGGACGCGTCTTTTTGGTCCCGTAGCTTCACCGTGTGATTCTTGTGTCTCTGGAACAACAAAGTTAGGAGACGGTTGTGTGTTGGATGGTTGAAAGCCGGATGATTCTTGCGGCTCCGAATAAAACATCGGTTGGTGCGGTGACGACCATAAATCATCGTCAAGATAATCTGAATCAAGGTTTGGGTACCAATTTCCAGCCATTTTTTTAAAAAAAAGTTGAGAAGATGAATTGATTTTGGGTGAAGGTTTGAAGTTTTGGTATAAAAATGGGTGAAATGGGGTATAATTATATAGGAAAAATAATTTTTTTTTTTGGGTTTGTTCGGCTCCCAACGGTCAAAAAACCCTCAAATCCCGTGCAGCCCTCTCTCTTCTCCCACTAACCGGCTCACGCCTGCATTGTTTTTCGCGTTAGCGCCTTGTTAGCGCCCCGGCTAGCGCCTGGTGGTGTGGTGTTAGCGCCTGGGGGCGCGAGCGGAGGGGCTCTAGCGCCCCCTCGAAGCCCCACACCCCTTAGTCTAAAACATTAACTCGTTAGTTTGACTAACAATTCCACGCTTCGAGTTCTTACATTTAATTGTAGCAATAGGAAAACATTATAATCAATAATTTGAGAAACAATTTTTTTATGCATTAGTGAAAAAACTGGAAATAAAACAAGAGTTTTCGAATTGAAGTAATACAAAAATTAGTTAGTCTTGTTTTGCTATGTTCTAGAAATAAGAAAAGTTTTATTATAAATAAAAAGTTTACATGTGGTAACTGATTATGGCTATTGCTTTCATCATATTAATATATTACATTGTTTTTGTATCTCTCTATATTATTGCTAATAAATAAATAAGAAATTGACAATAGAGTTACATTTCAACTATTAACAAAGCAACCTTTTAAAATAAAAATTGCATTTTACTTTTTTTAATGCAACCTTTTAAGAAAAAGGTTGCTCTTTTAGTAAAATATGCAATCTTTTATGAAAAATGTTGCATTCGATCTTCTAGTGCAACCTTTGTGTTCATGGAAGTTGCATTAGAGCCAAACGCAACTCATTTGAAAAATGTTGCTTCTAAGAAGTTGCATTAGGCATTTTTTCTAGTAGTGTCAAAGGCTCAAGATTATCAAGTTCATGTCCACCAAGGGTTAAATCAAGACTTCTACACCAACATGATAAAGATGAAGAAATTACAAGATTAATCCACTCAAGACTAATTAAATACTTAGTTAAGATAGGTTGTTAGTTTTTATAAACTTAGGATAAGTTTATAAAAATATATATGTAAACACAATTGTTTTAAATGTATCAAATATTTGAAATTCAAATATTTAAAAGACTTATTCCACTCTAGGTAAGTCTCCCATCCTATCCATGCATTGATCAACCAAATTCACCAAATGGGTAAGTCAAGCTCAAAGAAGGCAAGGGTTTAAGCTTTGGTTGAAGATCATAACGTATGTTTAACCAAATTGGTGAAATACTGGTTTATGTTTGGAGAAGTGAGAAGTGATTAGTACATGTTCTCACATGTGTGGTCAACGAAGAAAAAAATTGAATACAATAACCACACATAAGGTTCATATTAGTAAACCCAATGTGAAGTGGATTGGGTGTCCACGAACGCTGGAAGTGACCATCAAGCCATCAGTCCCTTAGCCTTGTCTCTCACATAAGTGACTTTAAATAGAAAACGTATTCAAACTAAGTCTTCACCCAATTGCTCTACAACATTTACACACACACTTTAAGGCTAATCTATACCATCATTCAAGTCTAATCAAGCTTCGATTATATAAAGAGGAGATTAAGTATATAGCATAAAAAGGAGCTTTTATAAGCTATAATCTTACTAAAATTTGAGGGGTCAACACTAGAGGTTTTTATAATATTTTGAATCATTCTCTTGAAGCTCATTCTGCAAGAACTCCGAATCATTCTCTTGAAGTTCATCCTCTTCATCATAACGCTTGCCCCGAAATGACCTGGACCAATAGGGAAATCCCAATTCATTGGGCCTTTCGATACAATCAAATAGAAAGCCCCAAGGGCGCCATATTCTAGGAGCCCAAACTATGTGATTAAATAAATCCTCCTCTATATGTTGCCGGTCGAGGGCTCCTTCTCCTTCCCCCTCTTCAAACTCCGATTCGTCTTTTTCATAGAGAAATCTCTGATCAAGGATAGAACAAGATCCTTTTTGCATCATATCTAAGGGATTCTTTGGTTCGGGTCGAAGAAGCAATGTCACTCGATCCTTATCAAACTGATTTATCATTAGTTGATGATTTGAGTGGGGAACACACTATCTTTATATAATGTTGTTTTTTATTGGGTTGAGAAATCTATCTCGATATAGAACTAATTAGTGTCAAGAGAATATTTACTATCTTGATTATAGTGAGATTAGAAGAAATTGTAAAGCTAAGTACTTGGTGAAGAAAGTGATCACTTCCTTTGAAGCGTGAGACGATTTATTGGCTATCCCTACCATTTTAGAGAGACTACTAGTGAAGAAAATTCTAGATCGGGTAGAGAACATAGGGTGAATTAGTTAACATTCACTTGAACTTCTATAAATCTGGTTATGTCATCTCTAACCCTTAAAATCTTTCCTTATTTGTGTTTATTCTATAAGTTGTGAAAAAAGTTTAAAAAATTCATTAGGTCATTAAAATCTAATTAAAAGATAAGAAAAACTATTCACCCCTACTATAGTTTTCTACACGTTATTTTGAAAATTTCGTGGTGTTGTGATGGTTTTGAGAAACTACCGGAAAGATGTGGGGGAGGCGGTTGATCTATTGCTACTAGGTTCTGTTTGGAACCCTTAGGTGGTGGTGGTGTCATGTTGGTGGTGATCTTGCACACCCACTTTTTACTTTCATTTTTTGGGTGCTTATGACGGTGCTACGACGGGGGTGGGGGAGGTGGTTGACCTACTATTTCTGTGACATTCGTCATTTTCGATTTAACTTGTATTTGTTTTTATGCGATAAACCAGACCCGTTTTATAAATTGGATTATTTGATATTAATAAAGATAGTGATTTTTATGTTGTTTTGTTGTTATGTTGCATTATTTGACTTGTTTAACCAATCAAAACAAATGCTAGCCTTGAAATAAAACATAGAAATAAACTTTGACCATTACCCTATATAAACAAGCTCATCTCATTCATTTCAACTTGTTCATTCATTTTCTTTCTCTCTCAAACAAAGATCATAACTTCACCTCTTCAAGGTTATTACTAGTTTGACTCTTTGAAGTCAAACAAGAACCATTCTTTAATTTTAATTTGTTGCATAGTAATTGAAGCTTGTTGTACAACATATATATAATATGCACCCCTTGTTTTCCTTCGGCTTTCACCTTCTCCGGCCATGGTCGGTTGAGGTGATACGCTACAAGGCAAAGCTACATGGAGGACTCATTAAAGTCCTTGATTATACTATATTTCATTTAATGCTTACTAGCCTTGTTTAAATTGTAAGTAGTTTAGTTTCTAATTCATGTTAAATGAGTTCCATGGTATTGGGTATATGGTGAATAGCCTCGGTTTTATCCCGATTTGAGAACCGAAATGAAACCGAACTCTTGTTTACAAGTTTTGTTTAAATAATTAAATAAAATATTTGAATATTATAACTTCTAAAATCATTTTTATAGTTTTATGGTAATTTGGTATATGGTAACCATCTTCGGTCTTATTCTGGGTTGATAACCGAACCAAAACCGAACTCGTGTTTAAACACTTTATTATGTCTTTGTTAACACTTTAACTTATGTTTAAGCTTATTATTATTGTTTAGTTCCTAACCAATTTAATTTCCAAATCATTTTAATTAGTTCAATGGTATTTGGGTATGTGGCAACCATCCTCGGTCTTATACCGGGTCAAGGACTGAACCAAGACCAAACTAAATCGGGTTCATCCGCTTAAGACACACTATATGTGTGTTGGGCCACCAAATCTTATTTTTCTTTAAAACTATATTATAAAACTAATTTTAATTGTTTTCTCAAAATACTTGGTATGTCGGATTCAACTTGATCTTATAACAAGGTTGGACCGACAAAGCCAAACACTCGCTTAACGTACGTTAAGGTTCTTCTCAATTGAACTACAAACTTGGTTAAGTTTACTTTTAAATTTATTGAGTTATCTCATGACATGTATCACTTTGGAAATGTCGGGTTCCGGTTTGACAATTTATCAAGACCCGTACCGACTAAACCGAACACTCGTAAAAATCTCGTTTTAGTACCTATTTAACAAAGGGTCTTGCATTATCGCAACTATACCCTGTATATTTACTTATCAAAGGTTAAGTAAAACTAATAAATAGAATACCGAGACCCGATTTTGAGCAAACTTGCTTTTCAAAAACCGTTACTTTAATTTCTCAAGTATTTACATTTTTAAGCCTCAAACTTTGATTAATTATTTAACTTGTCATTTTATTTTACTTTAAAGTCTTTAAAGACCATCTTCTAAACCAAAACTCTTTTAACCTAGACCTCACTCGTTGAACTTATTATCCCGGTGTATCACAAACAACCCTTCAAGTTATTTATTTCACGTGATTAATCGCACTCCCCCTTTTTACGATTTTATACTTTTGGGGGTGGCATGCATACCATATTCAAACTTACTTGTTTTATGATCTCATTATCAAATCAACAATTCAACATTATGTGTTCATACGAATATTTGCTCGATCTTTGTTTATGTGTCAATTTGATTATGTGCACGAGTGTTTACTTTTATGTTGTTGTTGAGCCTCAATAAGTATGATCATACGCTCCCCTAACTATCCTACCTTAATTGCGGATAGAATAGGGCCTCATTCTCCGATTATTTTTGTTGTTACTAAATAGAAAGGAGCCACAGTTATTTACTACACATTTACAATGGTTGTTTGCTTTATTCGATTTATACATATGAATTGTGATTTTTGCCTCATTATATACATACGTCAAAACTAGTGTATTGCTCACCAACATTTGTGTTGATAAAGTCTATTTGATGTGCGAAAAACGTATATATATTATTAATAACCAAGTTTTACCGAATTCACCTAAAACACACAATTGGCAAGTGTACCGGTCGCAATGTAGCTAGCAAGTAAGAACAGATATCGAACCTAGGACACTATGGGTAAACTCTAATTATTTAACCTAAAAGATTATTAACCTAGACATTCTTTTAATTTTTATATATATATATATATATATATATATTACTACTTAAACTAGAAATACTTAACTAATTAAAAATTAACTAAAAATAAAACTTTATAAAAATTGGGTTTTAAAACAAATATGAGAAACGACTACCTAGGTAATGAAATCCTACTAGTTAAATTAATAGTTGACGAACTTGACTTGGTTGAAAAACGACATCTTCAAAAATATGACACTAGAGACCACTAAAAATACGCTAGATCGCCTCCCGGCCTCACCAACGACACCCTAGAACTCTAATGACATGTGAAGCTCAATTGTTAAAGGTTTGGATCACCTCCGGTGCGAACATTCGGTGGAAGTCCCCTTACGTAACACTTGATCCTTTTAGCTTCGGTGTTCACCATGTCAGGTACCAACCTAGACATGCGGTTGAATTCAGTAGTATACTCCCGTTGTGTCATCTCCCCCGCTTTCAAGTTCAGAAACTTCATCTCCACTCTTTCAACTTCTGTATCAGCGCAGAACCTCTTCATCACCATGTCCTTTAGGTCATTCCATCCCATTGCCTTGATCTCTTCACGGGTCTTCCTCTGCTCCACACTCTCCCACCAATACATAGCCTCATCTTCAAATGATTGGGTAGCATAACCTACCGCTTGATCAGGACGGCACTCGCTAATGCGGATAACCTTATCCATGGCGGTTATCCACTGAAGAGTAGCGATTGCGTCTCCTAAACCAGTCAGCTTAGGCGGGTCACAACCCTTGAAGGACTTATAGTTGCAACCGCCTCGGCCCCTCTCCTTATCATCATCACTCATAGACTTTGCCTCCCTCGAGTCACCCCTTTCCCTCTCGTCATCCTTTCTATTATTATCACTTGCCCCTTCATCTGTTCGTTCACGGCTTCCAGCAGATCCTTCGGGATTCAGGTTCTTCACAGCAGCAACTACATCTTGAACAATGGCTGCTTGAACCGCAGGGCTAAGTTGAACTTCTTCGTTGTTGTTCTGGTCTTCTCCAGCGGCGCTCCCTTCATCTTCGGTGTGGGAAACTTCTTCTACCGAGGGGTGCCGGACAAGACGAGGCCTGCCACGACGTCCAGTGCGACCCCCAGTTCCCACAACTTCTCCAGCTCCAGCCATCAGTATTCTTAAAGGGACAACACAAACATCGTCACTCAAGGAACCGTTTAGTACAAGGATGGTAAGGCTAACAGGTAATAACAGTGGCCAGTTGTGATTAGCTGATCACGTTACTTTCCGTGTCCTATACACTTCCTTTTATGAGTCTATTTGTGCTGGTTCTACTTAAGCAGTTAGTCAAATCAAACAATCAATTACTTCTACCCTTATCGTTCACGTATCTTTTCATTCTCATTAACATATATCATTTAATCATACACCTTACCTTTACTGATTTTGCTTGAGCGACACATGGCATTCTTGAACTGGCATCTTCTTTCTTTTCTTACTTAAATCCCATTCTCTGTTCGAGTCTAAGCATGTAGGATGCTTAAATCTCTCGAACTTATGCTCTGATACCAACTTGTAAGGCCCCGAACCCGGTGACCCTACTTTAGCGTCGGATTTACTCATAACACAGTCCTTCAAATCAGAGTTTATTAAAACTTTTCGCGGAATATAAAACATCAGTCATTTGTTACAAAACATTAAATCTTTTCTTTGATACCATAACACAAAACTTTATATTTAAAACATCTTTACTTCTTTCTTCAGATGCCAGCCGTTCAATCCATGCCATGCGTCATCCTCTCGCTAGCTCTGTAATCGGCTCACCTGCGTGCATACTAAAAGTCAGCTACGCTGAGTGAGTTCTAGTTAATCAGGCAACATACAATTTTATTCTCATATATTTCTTAACGTATCCAAAGACACATATTTCTACCTTAACCTCGTATATATATTCATAGGAGGATCATCACGTAATATCTATTAAAAGAACCTTTACCATTACCATACTATATAGAATTTCCATAGGAGGAACACTCTGTATACTTTCCATAGAAGGGACACTTTACTATCCATAGAAGGAACCCTATACTTTCCATAGAAGGAACCCTATACTTTCCATAAAAGGAACACTATACTTTCCATAAAAGGAACATTATACTTTCCATAAAAGGAACATTATACTATCCATGTAAGGAACTCTATATATATCCATGTAAGGAGCTAGTCACTCCCCTTGACGATACGTGCAATATCCGAAGATCGTTCACGTACCGGCAAGCAATCATTCATCTATTTCACATTATCCATATAAGGCATACACATAAAATTTATATCCTTTCGTTCATACTTTCTTACTTTCTTTAGTATTATCTTACTTTCATATCTTACGTTATAAAGAGCATTACGCCCATACATTCCTCGAGTATTACTAGGGCTCGGTACCCTCTTCGTAACCATAAAAACATACATCATACCTCGAGTATTATTAGGGCTCGGTACCCTTTTCGTAACCATACAACCATACATTGTCATTTCTTTCTTCTATTATCTCTATCATGTTCATACACATAAACATACATAACATACTTACCTTGTACATAGCGTTACAACCTGACAGTACGTGCAATATCCGAAGATCGTTCACGTACCATCAAGCAATCATTCATACATTTCATATTATCCACATAAGGCATACACTTATCTCTTAGGATAAGGGTATTAACAAACATATTGAGTATGCACACAGCCCCGAAAACGTAACACATAAATGGGGCTAGAAACTCACCTGGATCCTGTTACGCTCGCCGTTGATCGTAATTCCTTTCTTTAACTGGGCTCGGCTAACTGTATAATATTTACACATATCAATTAACTACTACTACTCGTTTTGTATTTCTATCTATATATGACCCACAACGAACGGGGGTCCGGGGGCAGCGCCCCTGGCAGCGGGGTCTAGGGGCGGCAGCCCCTAGCAGGGTCCAAGGGGCAGAGCCCCTGGCTGGGGTCGAGCTGCCAGGTCAGCTTGGAAAAATTTTATTTCCAATAACTGCCTTAACACATTTTCCATTAGGTTTTTAATTTATTTTCTAAACGAACTTCACTTCAGGCGAAGTTAAACCTCGGGCGAACTTGGCTTCAGGCGAAGTTAAACCTTAGGCGAACTTGGCTTCAGGCGAAGTTAAACCTCGGGCGAACTTGGCTTCAGGCGAAGTTAAACCTTAGGCGAACTGTAAGGCCCCGTTACCGGTAACCCTACTTTCGTGTTGGATTTACTCATAAACACAGTTCTAAATATCAGAGTTAATTAAAAACTTTACGCGGAATATAAAACTTTCATAAAACATTACATATCGATTCATAATCATGTCTTAAAACATTCCTCTTGTCTTTCAAAATCAAAACATAACTTATAAAACATATCAGATCTTCAGATGCCAGGCTTTAGTCTTCTGCCATGTGTCCTCCACTCAAGCCAGCTGTCTCAACCTACTCACCTGCGTGCATACTAAAAGTCAGCTACGCTGAGTGAGTTCTAGTTAATCATACAATACTATACAACACCTTCTTACATACATACGTACTTAACCTCATAACTTTCTTTTATACACACATAAGTACTCATACCTTCATTCTTACTTACATACTTTCTTTCTTACTTACATACTTTCTTTACATTCATAATCATACGTTTTAAAGAGCCTTTCGCCCTATAACCTCACAGATTTTATAAGGGTCTGGTCCCTAACGTCACAGATATTATAAGGGTCTGGTCCCTAACATCACAGATATTATAAGGGTCTGGTCCCTAACATCACAGATATTATAAGGGTCTGGTCCCTAACATCACAGATATTATGAGGGTCTGGTCCCTAACATCACAGATATTATTAGGGTCTGGTCCCTAACATCACAGATATTATAAGGGTCTGGTCCCTAACATCACAGATATTATGAGGGTCTGGTCCCTAACATCACAGATATTATTAGGGTCTGGTACCCTTTTCGTAACCATACAACCATACAACCGTCATTTCCTTCTTTTATTAACTTTATTACGTTCATACACATAAACATACATATCATACTTGCCATATTTATAACGTTGCAACCTGACAGTACGTGCAATATCCGAAGATCGTTCACGAACCATCAAGCAATCATTCATACATATCACATATATCGCATATGGCTTTATAACGTTGCAACCTGACAGTACGTGCAATATCCGAAGATCGTTCACGAACCATCAAGCAATCATTCACATATCACATATGGCATACACTTATCACTTAGGATAAATGTATTAACAACACATCAAGTATGCACACAGCCCCGAAAACATAACAAGAAATGGGGCTAGAAACTCACCTGGATCCTGTTACGCTCGCCGTTGATCGTAATTCCTTTCTTTAACTGGGCTCGGCTAACTGTATAATATTTACACATATCAATTAACTACTACTTCTCGTTTTGTATTTCTATCTATATATGACCCACAACGAACGGGGTCCGGGGGCAGCGCCCCTGGCAGCGGGGTTCTAGGGGCGGCAGCCCCTAGCGGGGTCCAAGGGGCAGAGCCCCTGGCTGGGGTTAAGCTGCCAGGTCAGCTTGGAAAAATTTTATTTTCGATAACTGCCTTAACACATTTTCCATTAGGTTTTTAATTTATTTTCTAAGCGAACTTCACTTTAGGCGAAGTTAAACCTTAGGCGAACTTGGCTTCAGGCGAAGTTAAACCTTAGGCGAACTTGGCTTCAGGCGAAGTTAAACCTTAGGCGAACTTGGCTTTTAGGCGAAGTTAAACCTTAGGCGAACTTGGCTTTTAGGCGAAGTTAAACCTCAGGCGAACTTGGCTTTTAGGCGAAGTTACCATTTAGGCGAACTTGGCTTTTAGGCGAAGTTACCATTTAGGCGAAGTTGCCATCAGGCGAACTTGGCTGCAGGCGAACTTATCAGGCGAACTTGGCTTGCAGGCGAAGTTCATCAGGCGAACTTGGCTTGCAGGCGAAGTTCATCGCTTGAAGGCGAAGTTGCCCAGATGAAGGCGAAGTTGTCGCGCTGCAGATCTGTTTGCCCATAACTCCTTCGTTTCTTAGCCAAATAACTCGATTTTGGTACCCACGGAATCGTATGATCGGCGCCTACAAATCCCAACCATCAAATCGGCCTAAAATCGACGTTTTAGGGGTCCGATTTGGGCAGTTGTGTTTCGGGTCCGATTAACCCGTCAAATCCTAACCATTTTCAGTAATATTAGCTTTGCGGGATTAGTTCTTACCTTTCCAACTCAGATCTACCAGCACAATCTCGGGTCTCGACTTCGGATCTCGGTCGGTTATGTGTGTGTTTTTGAGTGTGTAAAAGAGAAAGATGGAAATAAAATGATATCTTGGGCTTGGGATGGGTATTTATATCTCTCAAGCCCACGGGCCCAAGGCCCATTCTCATTTAACCCATCTTACGTAATCTAAGCCCATGACCCGTTCCTTACTCGACATTAAATAACTAAAACGTGAAATCACTAAACATAACTTTCTTTTATTTAACATTATAAAAATTTTAGGATGTTACAAGTCTTCCCCCCTTAAAGAGGTTTCGTCCCCGAAACCTAACTATTACATAAACAAACTAGGGTAAAACTTGCGCATCTCATCCTCGACTTCCCAAGTAGCATCTGATCCCTTGCGGTGTTTCCATATCACTTTTACCAAGGGTATAGTTTTGTGACGAAGCTGCTTCTCCTTGCGATCAACGATCTTTATCGGTTGCTCGATGTAGTTCAATTGTTCATCAACCTCAATGTCCATTAATGGCACGTGAGACGTGTCATCAGCTAGACACTTCCTCAGATGAGAAACATGGAAGGTTGAATGAATTCCTTCTAACTCATCGGGTAAATCCAGCTTATAAGCTACTTCCCCCACACGATACAAAATTTTAAATGGTCCAATGTACCTCGGACTTAGCTTCCCTCTCTTTCTAAAACGGATAATTCCTTTCCAAGGCGAGACCTTAAGCATCACATAGTCGCCAACGTTAAACTCAATTGGTCGTCGCCGCTTATCCGCATAAGACTTTTGTCTGTCTTGAGCGGCTTTCATTCTTGCTTTGATCTGATCGAACTTTGAAGACGTTTCTTGAACCACTTCTATACTTCCCATTTCCTTCTGACCAATCTCACCCCAACACACCGGGGTTCTACATCGTCTACCGTACAGCATCTCAAACGGTGGCATACCAATACTCGAATGGTAACTGTTGTTATAGGAGAACTCTGCCAGCTGCAGATGATCATCCCAACTTCCACCAAAATCTAAAACGCAAGCACGTAGCATATCCTCAAGGGTTTGGATCGTCCTTTCAGACTGTCCATCGGTTTGAGGATGATACGCCGTACTGATGTTCAACCTCGTCCCCATAGCTTCATGAAATTTCTTCCAGAACCTCGAAGTAAACCGTGTATCCCTATCAGACACGATCGATAACGGTACTCCATGCTTGGTTACCACTTCCTTGATGAACAAGCTTGCTAACGTTTCTGACGAGATGGCCTCTCGTATGGGCAGAAAGTGAGCACTCTTGGTCAAACGGTCCACAATCACCCAGATGGTATCATGATGCTTAGCTGTACGAGGTAGCTTAGTTATGAAATCCATGGTGATGTGTTCCCATTTCCACTCAGGTATCTCTAGCGGTTGCATCTTCCCATAAGGCTTTTGGTGCTCGGCCTTGACTTGTAAGCAAGTTAAGCACTTACTAACATAATCCACTACATCATTCTTCATTCCTGGCCACCAGTAATCTCTTTTCAAGTCTTGGTACATCTTTGTAGCTCCAGGATGGATTGAGTACCTTGACTTATGAGCTTCATCTAAGATTCGACTTCTAAGATCACCATGGCGTGGAATCCACATACGGTCAAATCTAGTTTTAACTCCATGAGTGTTTTCCATCAACTCATCTTGCTGGCCATAAATCCTTTCTTTCTTTATTAACCCTTCGTCTACTAACACTTCTGACTGCACTTTGATGATTTCTTCAAAAAGACTTGAGTTCATGATCAACTTATATGACTTCACGGTTACAAGGACTTCCTCATTCTTACGACTTAACGCATCAGCGACCACGTTAGCCTTACCGGGGTAATACTTAATCTCACAGTCGTAATCCTTTATCAATTCTAACCATCTTCTCTGTCTCATGTTCAGTTCTTTCTGCTCGAAGAAGTACTTTAAACTCTTATGATCGGTATAGATAGTACACTTAGTGCCGTACAGATAATGCCTCCATATCTTAAGAGCATGCACTACAGCTGCTAACTCCAAATCATGCGTCGGATAAGTACTCTCATGGACCTTCAACTGTCTAGACGCGTAGGCTATCACCTTCCCTCGTTGCATCAACACGCAACCTAACCCTTGATGCGAGGCATCAGCACAAACAACAAAATCCTCATCACCATCGGGTAAAGTAAGGATTGGAGCTTGCGTGAGTCTCTTCTTCAATTCTTCAAAGGCTTCCTCCTGAAACTTTCCCCAATTGAATACTATCGTCTTTCGGGTCATACCGGTCAGCGGTGCGGCTATCTTGGAGAAACCTTCGATGAATCTCCTATAGTAGCCAGCTAACCCTAGGAAGCTTCGTATATCAGTCGGATTCTGCGGAGTCTTCCAATTCGTTATCGCTTCAATCTTAGCTGGGTCCACGGTAATCCCCTCCGGATTAACCACATGACCTAAAAATTGCACTTCTCTTAACCAGAACGCGCACTTCGAAAACTTGGCATACAACCTTTCTTTCTTCAGAACTTCCAATACCTCTCTCAGATGCTCGGCATGGTCAGACTCACTCTTTGAATAAATCAATATATCATCGATGAAGACGATAACCGACTTATCCAACATCGGTCGACACACCCTATTCATTATGTCCATAAATGCTGCAGGAGCATTTGTTAGACCGAATGACATTACAAGGAACTCGTAGTGTCCATACCGCGTTCGGAACGCTGTTTTAGGGATGTCTACCTCTTTCACCTTCAGCTGATGGTAGCCTGATCTGAGATCTATTCGTGAGAACCAACTCGAACCTTGCAGTTGGTCAAACAGATCGTCAATCCTAGGCAAGGGGTATCTATTCTTTACCGTAAGCTTATTCAACTCACGATAGTCTATGCACATTCTCATACTTCCATCCTTTTTCTTCACAAACAAAACCGGTGCGCCCCACGGAGAAACACTCGGTCTGATAAAACCCTTGTCGAGGAGTTCTTGCAGTTGGGACATCAATTCCTTCATCTCGGACGGTGCTAGACGGTAAGGCGCCTTCGCAACGGGCTGGGCTCCTGGTACTAGATCTATCTGAAATTCTATCTCTCGCTCAGGTGGCAACCCCGGAAGATCCTCAGGGAATACTTCTGGGTAGTCGCGCACAATAGGAACATTCTTCATTTCTTTCGTCTCGGCCGTAGCGTTGACAACATACGCCAGGTAGGCACCGCACCCTCGCCTTAACAAACCCTCGGCTTTTATCATCGAAATGACATTAAGCCCATAACTCTCCTTATCACCATAAACCGTCACCGCACTACCATCCAATGACTTTAACCTTATCATCTTACTTTTACATACTATCTGAGCCTCAAACTCAGACAACCAATCCATACCCAAGACTACATCGAACCCTCCTAAGGCCATAACATACAAAGTAACAGGGAACTCATGTCCCTCTAACTCTATCTTACAATTCTTAACCATTTTTGTTATTTTCACCGAAGTGTCACTTGCGGTTTCTACTACAAAAGTTTCAGACACTCGGCAGCCTTTCATTTTAGCTAGTTTACTAAACGTCGTAGCTACAAAACTTCTATTCGCACCAGAATCAAATAATACAGAAGCGGAAACATCGTTCACTAGAAACGTACCTGTGACGACATCCGGAATCTGCCTGGCTTGTTCCTGGGTCAGCATGTAGGCTCTAGTTCTGGGCCTAGCTTGATCGGCATCCTTCTTTCCACTACCTCCAGCTACACCTTCAGTGCACTCCCTTGACATATGGCCTGTCTTGCCACATTTGTAACATGCTGGCTTCGCACTGCACTCATTGGCATAATGCCCTACCTTCCCGCACTTATAACAGGCATTCGACCCCATTCTGCATTCTCCACCATGAGCCTTTCCACATTTGAGACAAACATTAGAACTTTTACCCCACTTGCACTCACCACCATGCCTCTTTCCGCAGGTCTTACACGATCTCTTCTCCCACACTTTCTGTTTCTTATCCTTGGAGTTCCATAACTGAGTACCGGGTCGTTTAGCAGGAGTGACCCCTTTCTTCTCTTTCTCTTCGTCCCTTTCCACCCTATCATCCGCGGCCACGTCAGCATAGACCATTTCCGCGAGTCCAACAGCCGAATCAAAAGTAGCAGGTTGAATCGCCCTGACTAACATGCGGACCTTTTGTGGCAACCCCCTCACATAACATTTGATTCTCTTGACCTCAGTGTCAACCATGTCAGGCACCAACCTAGATAGTCGGTTGAACTCCGTGGTATACTCACGATGCGTCATCATACCGGCTTTTAAATTCTGGAACTTCATCTCCGTTCTTTCAACCTCGGCATCTGCACAGAACTTCTTCATTACCAACTCTTTCAAATCTTCCCACTTCATCTCTTTGATCTCTTCACGGGTCTTCCTCTGCTCCACACTCTCCCACCAATACATAGCCTCATCTACGAATGACTGAGTAGCATAACCCACAGCTTGGTCGGGACGGCATTCGCTAATGCGGATAACCTTGTCCATAGCGGTTATCCACTGGAGAGTAGCGATTGCGTCTCCTAAACCAGTCAGCTTTGGCGGGTCACAACCTTTGAAGGACTTATAGCTGCACCCACCTTGTCCTCCTCTCCTATCATCGACTTTCACAGACTTATCCCCACTCGAGGCCCCTCTTTCACCTTCCCCATCCTTTCTACCATCACCACCCGCCCCTTCAGCAGTTCGCTCACGGCTTCCAGCAGATCCTTCGGGATTCAGGTTCTTCACAGCAGCAACTACAGCCTGAACGATGGCTGCTTGAACTGCAGGGCTAAGTTGAACTTCCTCGTTGTTGTTCTGGTCTCCTCCAGCTGCGCTTCCTTCATCTTCGGTGTGGGAAGCTTCTTCCACCGAGGGTTGCCGGACAAGACGAGGCCTGCCACGACGCCCAGCGCGACCCCCAGTTTCAACAAATTCTCCAGCTCCAGCCATTAGTATTCTAAAGGGGAAAACACAAACATCGTCACTCAAGGAACCGTTTAGTACAAGGATGGTAAGGCTAACAGGTAATAACAGTGGCCAGTTGTGATTAGCTGATCACGTTACTTTCCGTGTCCTATACACTTCCTTTTATGAGTCTATTTGTGCTGGTTCTACTTAAGTAGTTAGTCAAATCAACAATCAATTATTCCTATCCCTGTCGTTCACATATCTTTTCTTTCTCATTAACATATATCATTTAATCATACAATTTACCTTTACTGATCTTGCTTGAGCGACACATGGCATTCTTGGACTGGCATCTTCTTTCCTTTCTTACTTAAATCCCATTCTCTGTTCGAGTCTAAGCATGTAGGATGCTTAAATCTCTCGAACTTTGCTCTGATACCAACTTGTAAGGCCCCGTTACCGGTAACCCTACTTTCGTGTTGGATTTACTCATAAACACAGTTCTAAATATCAGAGTTAATTAAAAACTTTACGCGGAATATAAAACTTTCATAAAACATTACATATCGATTCATAATCATGTCTTAAAACATTCCTCTTGTCTTTCAAAATCAAAACATAACTTATAAAACATATCAGATCTTTAGATGCCAGGCTTTAGTCTTCTGCCATGTGTCCTCCACTCAAGCCAGCTGTCTCAACCTACTCACCTGCGTGCATACTAAAAGTCAGCTACGCTGAGTGAGTTCTAGTTAATCATACAATACTATACAACACCTTCTTACATACATACGTACTTAACCTCATAACTTTCTTTTATACACACATAAGTACTCATACCTTCATTCTTACTTACATACTTTCTTTCTTACTTACATACTTTCTTTACATTCATAATCATACGTTTTAAAGAGCCTTTCGCCCTATAACCTCACAGATTTTATAAGGGTCTGGTCCCTAACGTCACAGATATTATAAGGGTCTGGTCCCTAACATCACAGATATTATAAGGGTCTGGTCCCTAACATCACAGATATTATAAGGGTCTGGTCCCTAACATCACAGATATTATGAGGGTCTGGTCCCTAACATCACAGATATTATTAGGGTCTGGTCCCTAACATCACAGATATTATAAGGGTCTGGTCCCTAACATCACAGATATTATGAGGGTCTGGTCCCTAACATCACAGATATTATTAGGGTCTGGTACCCTTTTCGTAACCATACAACCATACAACCGTCATTTCCTTCTTTTATTAACTTTATTACGTTCATACACATAAACATACATATCATACTTGCCATATTTATAACGTTGCAACCTGACAGTACGTGCAATATCCGAAGATCGTTCACGAACCATCAAGCAATCATTCATACATATCACATATATCGCATATGGCTTTATAACGTTGCAACCTGACAGTACGTGCAATATCCGAAGATCGTTCACGAACCATCAAGCAATCATTCATACATATCACATATATCACATATGGCATACACTTATCACTTAGGATAAATGTATTAACAACACATCAAGTATGCACACAGCCCCGAAAACATAACAAGAAATGGGGCTAGAAACTCACCTGGATCCTGTTACGCTCGCCGTTGATCGTAATTCCTTTCTTTAACTGGGCTCGGCTAACTGTATAATATTTACACATATCAATTAACTACTACTTCTCGTTTTGTATTTCTATCTATATATGACCCACAACGAACGGGGTCCGGGGGCAGCGCCCCTGGCAGCGGGGTTCTAGGGGCGGCAGCCCCTAGCGGGGTCCAAGGGGCAGAGCCCCTGGCTGGGGTTAAGCTGCCAGGTCAGCTTGGAAAAAATTTATTTTCGATAACTGCCTTAACACATTTTCCATTAGGTTTTTAATTTATTTTCTAAGCGAACTTCACTTTAGGCGAAGTTAAACCTTAGGCGAACTTGGCTTCAGGCGAAGTTAAACCTTAGGCGAACTTGGCTTCAGGCGAAGTTAAACCTTAGGCGAACTTGGCTTTTAGGCGAAGTTAAACCTTAGGCGAACTTGGCTTTTAGGCGAAGTTAAACCTCAGGCGAACTTGGCTTTTAGGCGAAGTTACCATTTAGGCGAACTTGGCTTTTAGGCGAAGTTACCATTTAGGCGAAGTTGCCATCAGGCGAACTTGGCTGCAGGCGAACTTATCAGGCGAACTTGGCTTGCAGGCGAAGTTCATCAGGCGAACTTGGCTTGCAGGCGAAGTTCATCGCTTGAAGGCGAAGTTGCCCAGATGAAGGCGAAGTTGTCGCGCTGCAGATCTGTTTGCCCATAACTCCTTCGTTTCTTAGCCAAATAACTCGATTTTGGTACCCACGGAATCGTATGATCGGCGCCTACAAATCCCAACCATCAAATCGGCCTAAAATCGACGTTTTAGGGGTCCGATTTGGGCAGTTGTGTTTCGGGTCCGATTAACCCGTCAAATCCTAACCATTTTCAGTAATATTAGCTTTGCGGGATTAGTTCTTACCTTTCCAACTCAGATCTACCAGCACAATCTCGGGTCTCGACTTCGGATCTCGGTCGGTTATGTGTGTGTTTTTGAGTGTGTAAAAGAGAAAGATGGAAATAAAATGATATCTTGGGCTTGGGATGGGTATTTATATCTCTCAAGCCCACGGGCCCAAGGCCCATTCTCATTTAACCCATCTTACGTAATCTAAGCCCATGACCCGTTCCTTACTCGACATTAAATAACTAAAACGTGAAATCACTAAACATAACTTTCTTTTATTTAACATTATAAAAATTTTAGGATGTTACACGAACTTGGCTTCAGGCGAAGTTAAACCTTAGGCGAACTTGGCTTCAGGCGAAGTTAAACCTTAGGCGAACTTGGCTTCAGGCGAAGTTATCCTTAGGCGAACTTGGCCTTAGGCGAAGTTATCCTTAGGCGAAGTTACGCTTGAAGGCGAAGTTACGCTTGAAGGCGAAGTTCATCAGGCGAACTTAACCTTGCAGGCGAAGTTGTCGCGCTGCAGATCTGTTTGCCCATAACTCCTTCGTTTCTTAACCAAATAACTCGATTTTGGTACCCACGGAATCGTATGATCGGCGCCTACAAACCCTAACCATCAAATCGGCCTAAAATCGACGTTTTAGGGGTCCGATTTGGGCAGTTTGGGTTCGGGTCCGGTTAACCCATCCAATCCTAATCATTTTCAGTAATATTAGCTTTGTTGGATTTGTTCTTACCTTACCAACTCAGATCTATCACAAAATCTCGGGTCTCGGCTTCGAATCTTGATCGGTTAGAATGTGTGTTTTGAGGAGTGTGTGGAGTGTGTGTGGAGTTTGGTGAGAAAATGAGATATTTTAGGATTTTGGGGGTATTTATATCCCTGAAATCCCATTCTCATTTAACCTATCACAATTAACCCAAGTCCACAACCCACATCCATTACCCAACACTAGCCCGACTCATACCAACTCCTATTCAGTTATTTATTTCCTGATAACCCGAGTAAACCTTCCATCTATTAATAAGTAATATAATTAATATTACCTTTGAAATTTCGGGATGTTACACCGTATATCATTTCATTCGCGGTCGCAGCTTTTGGGTGTCCTCTACAATATGATAGGCTTAGAAAAATCCTCGTCCGAATGGAGAGTGAGTACAATGAGAAAATCCAATCCTGCAAAATGAAATTCAAAACAACCCAAAGTAGACATCAAACAGACTCTAAGGACTAAAAAGACTCAAAGAAAAATAAAATAAAGCAGAATAAATATAAAAGAAAATAATGCAACTAAAGTTTTATACAAATTCTACAACTCGGGCAAGGTCCCGAGTATGCTCTCCTCCTCTACTCTCCAGGCAGATCAAGGTAGATCGCCTCCTCCTCGCGATCACCAAGTGGACCTCCAACATAATTCTTCAGTCTATGCCCATTCACTTGCCAAGAATGTCCATCATCAGCCTCTATCTCAACCGCTCCAAACGGAAATGCCTCCTTTACAACGAACGGACCAGCCCATCGGGATTTCAGTTTACCCGGAAACAACTTCAACTGGGAATTATATAGAAGAACCTTATCCTCACACTTAAACTCTTAGGACCCCTTAATATGTTTATCATGACGTTCCTTTGTCTGCTCCTTATACCCCAACTTCTTTCATATGCCTTGCTCTGTAGCTCCTCAACCTCATGAATTTGAAGAAAACGACTTTTTCCCGCCGCAGATAAATCAAGACTTACGGCTTTTAAAGCCCAATAAGCATGATGTTCTAAATCAACGGGAAGTATGCACGCCTTTCCATAAACTAGCCTAATAGGAGTGGTCCCGATAGGCGTTTTGAATGCAGTACGAAAGGCCTAGAGTGCATCATCTAGCTTTTCAGCCCAGTCCCCGCGACTGTTCCCAACTGTTTTCTCTAAGATCCTCTTAATTCCACGATTGGTGTTTTCCACTTGACCGCTAGTCTGAGGATGGTAGGTCGTAGAAAGCCGATGGGTGACCCCATAACGTTTCAGAACCTTATCCATCTGAGCATTACAAAAGTGGGTACCCCCGATCACTGATCAGGGCCTTAACAGTACCGAATCGAGCAAAGAGTTTTCAGAGGAATCCCACTACAACTCACGCGTCATTTCTAGGTAAGGCTTGAGCCTCTACCCATTTGGACACGTAGTTGACAACAACGAGTATGTATCTGTTCCCTATAGACATAGGAAACGGACCCATAAAATCAATGCCCTATATATTAAAGATTTCAACTACCTGGATGGGGTTTTGGGGCATCTCATTTCGGGATGAGATGTTACCAGCTCTCTGACATGCGTCACACGAACGAACAAACTCATGTGCATCACGAAAAATAGTCGGCCAATAGAATCCCGCATCAAACACACGTGTGGCAGTATAAGTCGCACCAAAATGACCACCAGTCGGGCCCTCATGACAATGTCGAAGAATACTACGAGCTTCATCACCAAAAACACATCGTCGAATCACCTGATCTGTACCAATATGGAATAAGTACAGATCCTCCCAAATGTATAACTTGATATATTCAAAGAACTTCTTCTTTTGCTGATATGTCAGTCCGGGAACTAACTCACCAGTGGATAGATAATTAGCAAGATCAGCAAACCATGGAAACCCCTCATCACTCGCCTTTACATACAGTAGAGTCTCACCCGGGAAATCATCATCAATTCCTTGTTCCCGGGTCTTGTCCATGTCGGAATTTTATAGCCGCGATAAGTGGTCGGAGACGACATTTTCAGCTCATCTCTTACTTTTAATTTCTAAATCGAACTCCTGAAGCAAAAGAATCCAACGAAGGAGTCGAGGCTTCACATCTTTCTTAGCGAATAAGTAGCGCAGAGCCGCATGATAAGAGAAAATGATAGTCTTAGAAAGCACGAGATAGGAACGGAATTTATCGCACACGAAAACAACCGCAAGAAGCTCCTTTTCTGTTGTGGTGTAATTCTCCTGAGCATCGTTAAGGGTTTTGCTAGCGTAATAGATGGGATGAAAATGTTACTCTCGACGCTGCCTAACACCGCTCCAACAGCAAAATCGCTGCATAACACATGATCTCAAACGGAAGAGTCCAATCGGGAGCAATAAGAATAGGAGCACTCACTAACCTCTCCTTAATCAACTCAAAGGCCGTCAAACACTCCTCAATAAAATCGAACGTCCTATCTTTCTCTAGAAGCTGGGTCATCGGACAGGATATTTTCGAGAAATCTTTAATAAATCGACGGTAGAATCCCGCATGACCTACAAAACTACGAATAGACTTCACAGACGTGGGCGGTGGAAGTTTTGAAATGGTGTCTACCTTAGCTCTATCTACCTCAATCCCCGCACTAGAAATCTTATGACCTAAAACAATACCCTCACGAACCATAAAATGACATTTCTCCCAATTAAGCATAAGGTTCGTTTCTTCACATCTAGCGAGCACTCGATCTAAGTTACGCAGATAATCATCGAAGAAATTCCCAAAGACCAAAAAATCATCCATAAAGACTTCCATGGAATCCTCGATTAACTCATGGAAAATGGCCACCATGCACCGCTGAAATGTGGCTGGAGCGTTACATAATACAAATGGCATGCTTCGGTACACGAATATGCCAAAAGGACATGTAAATGTGGTCTTCTCCTGATCACCCGGGGCGATAGGGATATGGAAATAACCAGAAAAGCCGTCAAGGAAACAGTAGAACTGTTGTCCCGACAAACGCTCAAGCATCTGATCGATGAACGGAAGCGGGAAGTGGTCCTTTCGTGTGGCCTTGTTAAGTCTGCGGTAGTCGATGCAAACTCGCCACCCTGTTACAGTCCGTGTCGGTATGAGCTCATTCTTTTTATTCGTGATAACTGTCATACCGCCCTTTTTAGGGTCCACCTGGACTGGGCTAACCTACGCGGAGTCGGAGATCGGAAATATCAAACCAGCATCGAGCAACTTAATAACCTCCTTTTTGACAACCTCCTGCATGTTTGGGTTAAGCCTCCTCTGCGGCTGCACCACATGTTTAAACTCGTCTTCCATAAAGATTTTATGTGTGCAGAATGACGGGTTTATACCTTTGATATCCATAAGCTTCCATGCGATGGCATGCTTATGAGATTTTAGAATAACCATAAACTTCTCCTTCTCCTCCGTCTCCAAACTCGAAGATATGATAACGGGAAGCTGAGACCCCACCCCTAAAAAAACATACTCGAGGTGAGATGGTAAATATTTCAGCTCTAAAGATTGGGGGTTCTCAACTGATGGTTTTCGATCGGAAACTCTCGATCTTCAATCTCAATGACATTAGAAAAGATTTGGGAACTCATGATCGGCTCGTGTCCTTTTGCCTCAGGTAACTGCTGCTTATCCTTCTTCTGCAACTCAAAATCAAATTCTGTCATCTTGAATGACTGATTCTCCACATCGATGATATGAGTGTCGGACGTATCTCTCTTGCAGACCTTCATGAGATAGTCGCTTACATGCATCATGAAAGTGTCGATGAAGTAGAGAGTGTCATCATGCTGCTGAGTATGCCTCATGGATCTCTGCATGTCGAATGTGACCGTGTCATCATGAACTCAAAGAGTCAATTTTCCATCGGAAACATCGATGAGAGCGCGTGCGGTGGCCAAGAAAGAACGGCCGAGGATGAGCGGAACGTTCGAGTCCTCATCCATATCGAGAATGACAAGGTTAACTAGAAAGATGAATTTATCCACATGCACCAACATGTTCTCCACAATGCCCCTTGGGAACTTCACAGATCGGTCTGCCAGCTGGATACTCATTCGGGTAGGAAGTAGCTCTCCCATGTTAAGTTTGGCAAACACAAAATAGGGCATGAGGTTAATGCTTGCACCGAGGTCGGCCAAAGCAATGCTAAAATGAAGATTACCAATCAAGCAAGGAATGGTAAAGCTGCCCGAATCTGTCATCTTCCTAGGAAGCTTGTTCTGTACGGCGACAGAACACTCCTCACTAAGAGTAATAGTCGAAAGCTCCTCAAGTTTCTTTTTATTAATGAGCAAATCTTTAAGAAACTTGGCGTGTTTTGGCATGTTCGCAAGAGATTCAATAAATGGAATGTTCACATGGAGCTTCTTAAGCATGAAGAGAAACCTAGAGTACTGCTCTGAATCATTCTTCTTCACCAGACGACCGGGATATGGCGGTTTTGGCTTATAGATGTGCACCGGCTCCTTCTCAACTTGCTTCTCCTTCTCAACTGACGCACCGCCTGACCGTGAGGTACTTGCTGGATGTCGCCTCTGGTTCACCTTGTCAGGCGGTGTCTCTAACTCCAACTCCTCGTCAACTTCCTCCTCACTTGGTGTATCTCTAATGACACCTCTCCCACTTCGGGTGGTCACTGCCTTGGCCTGAGCATTTTGAAATGATTTGGAATAGGTGGGACCAGGATTAGGGACGGTGTTACTTGGAAGACTCCCAGAGGGTCTTTGATCAATCTTTGCGGACAACTCACCAAACTTAGCCTCGAGATTCTGAAATGTGTCCTGTTATCCCTTCATAAACGTCTCATGCTGCAAAAGAGTGGATTTGGTGTTAGCATCATTTTTTAAGAGCTGATTTAACAATTGAGATTGGTTAGCCAACATCTCCTCGATCTTGGAAGTACTATTTGGTACAGGAGCAGGTTTGGGGGTGGGTTCTTGGAACAGATTCTGGCGTTGCTGATAACCGGAGTTACCTACCTGCCAATTAGAGTTAGAATTATTGTTTCACCACCCTGAATTGAAGGTACGGTTTTGATTAGCAAGAAAATCTACCTCCTCCTGAGAATCAACGGGGCAATCGGCTGTCTAGTGATTTCCACGACATATCTCGCATATACGAGCTTGCAACTTAAGCTCTTTGATCTCCCTCTTTAGTGCCTCCACATCTGCCAAAACACTCGTATTCTGATCAACATGATGCACTCCACGTGATGCTGAGATGGCTGCGGCCTTGGCAGCCGAGACGGACCTTCTACATGGTGTATCCTGATCCCCTAATGCAATGCTCTCGAACATTTCTTCAGCCTTCTCTATGGTGAGTTTACCGAGCATGTTTCATCCAGCGGCGGTATTGAACCGTTGTTGGGTTTCGGGAGTAAGACCGTTATAGAATTTTCAATCACAGCCTAATCATTTAGGCCATGCTGAGGACAACGGATTATAATAGTTTGGACACGTTCCCACGCGGAATAATAGGACTCATTGGGGTCCATATGAAAAGAACGAATTTGCTCCCGTAGACGCCCGACCTTTGATGGAGGGAAATACTTCCTAAGGAACTTGGATTGCAAGTCAGCCCAAGTGGCGATTGAGGCATTTGGAAGAGAGTAAAACCATGTAGCAGCACGACCGGAAAGTGAGAATGAGAATAACTTAAAATGAATGACGTCAGACGAGATATTATTAATATTAAAAGTTTCGCAGATCCGCACGAATCGGGATAGGTGTCCCGGAGCATCTTCGTCATCCAAGCCGTGGAACTGAGCAGAATTGGTGATAGAATTCATGACGTGAGATGGAATTTGCCCGTTTTGATTATTAGTCGCAGCAGGTCGGACAATTGCAGATCGGGCTCCTACGATGCCATCGTTGGCTCTAGCATGAACGGTTTGTCTCGGCGGTGGAACGGCATCGCCCATATCTATTCTAGGAGTAGAGACATGTACCTGGATGTTGGGTGAATCGTTCTCGCTATCTGTAAGCTCTTTAAGTCACTCATGAAACTCTCTCTCTCAGGCTCTTTTGATGTAGAGAATAAATGTGGGCCTTGAGAACGAGTATTATGCATAAACTAAAACAAAAAAAAAATTATTTAATTAATTTTTATTTTTATTTTTAATTTTTTTAACAAAAAACTAAACCTAAAGGCACAAATAGCAAGTAAAGGCACTTAAAGGAAAAATGACAACTAAATAAAAAAATAAATAGATCAGATAATCAACTCGATATAAACAAAGAATTTGCCAGTGTCCCCGGCAAGGGCGCCAAAAACTTGATGTTTGAAAAACGTATATATATATTATTAATAACCAAGTTTTACCGAATTCACCTAAAAAACACACAATCGGCATATATATATATATATATATATATATATATATTACTACTCAAACTAGAAATACTTAACTAATTAAAAATTAACTAAAAATAAAACTTTATAAAATTGGGTTTTAAAACAAATATGAGAAACGACAACCTAGGTAATGGAATCATACTAGTTAAATTAATAGTTGACGAACTTGACTTGGTTGAAAAACGATATCTTCAAAAATATGACACTAGAGACCACTAAAAATACGCTAGATCGCCTCCCGGCCTCACCAACGACACCCTAGAACTCTATTGACATGTGAAGCTCAATTGTTAAAGGTTTGGATCACCTCCGGTCTCACCTTACCTAATACTATGGTACCCCAAAACCCAAATCACCTCCCGGTCTTTTCGAATTCAATATATATTAATGTAAGAGGGTATTTTTAATTAACTTGAACACAACTTGTATCACAATAATCTAAGGGACCTAGGATAACTCACTCCCGTGCAATTATTACCCAAACCGGCAAAAGACAAAGATGACACAACACTAAATTGCCTCCCGGCCTCTCTTGTGAAAGAACAATAAAATCTAATAAACTTTTATAAATTATACCTACGGTTATTTCGACCATAAACCGCAAAAGTTGAAAACACAAAGTAGACAACCTAATCATGCGTCTAACAATCACCAAAAACTATTAAACACAAGTGAAATAATTATTAAAGCAATAATCTAGATTTAATTACTCAACCATATCATGACCAAACAAATTAAAAACTTTTACCATAATACTAAATTAACCAACATCAATAGTAGTTTGTCAAAACATTAATCTAACATAGTACTCAACCAAAACCTAGGTAGTATAAAGTATTTAGCTACTCACAATAAAGTATGAAACAAAAATTAATAAGGTATTAAAGTTCATTTAAAAGACATAAAAAAAATAATAATAATTCACTTATTCGAAAACCTGTTGACTTCTTGAATTGATATAGACCTGCAGCTCCCTCCCTAAAATAACATTAATATAGACTGCTTTCTTGATTTGATTCACACAGCAGCACACACCAACGTTAATATCTATTCTTCTTTCTTTTTTTCTTCGTCTGCCTTGTTCTTCCTAGAGCCGCACACTCCCACCAAATTAGTATATATATTCTGCTCTTTTTTTTGTTTTGATCTCTCGACCCAAAAGTAAAAAAAAAACACCCAACCATCTTATAATAACATATATATATATATATATATATATATATATGTTTAATGTTGTAGGGTTTTTTTTTCTATCCAAGTAATAGCCTCATAGCAACGGACTCCCACCATTTATCTCTTGGCTCGAATCGATATTTCTCTTTACTTTGAAAGTCCATGTGACCAAACATAAGCCCAACCTTCCTTGATTTTGTTGGCCCCCAACACAATAAAAAGTTGATCGTTTCTTTTGTAGCTCAAGTCCATGAATCCGTCACCTACATCAAAGGTGTATTAAATAATAATTCAATTAGTATGATCCAAATTTGGATTAAAATAAACTATCAAATCAAAATGAACGTGAATCAATTTATATATTAACAGTAATAATATTCGTTCGTCGGACTCAAAGTTAGTAAAAATGTCTCTTTTAGCTTGTTGTCTTATGAACTCTTTAAAATTCAAAATATGAGCCACCAACGAATATATTTGAATAAAAAACGCCCTAAAGCTACTCAAAGTGTAAGAAATATTAATATAAAAATATGTATAATAAAACCATATCACTATTTTATGCATGTTAAAGGTTTACTATTTGATTGCTTGTGAAGATTGAAGACATCATCACTTAGATCATACCTATAGGATACTTTAACGAATGCTGTGTTGACGTAACTGTTTGTATTTTATTGTGAACAAGTTGTATTTGTGATTATTGAATGAAATAAACAAGTTGAGTAAATATTGTCACTTTAATAGTGTCATCGCGTTCTTGAGCAATCCGTTGTGCCCCGGAATGTTCCGTCGCCTTTGGTCGGGGTGTGACAGATTGGTATCAGAGCCATGACTTTAAGATAGGCTGTTAGACGTAACGGCTTAGTATAGGTTTTGCTTTAGGGTCCTTATACGTGTTGCTTATACGTGATTTCCGTACTTGATTGTTCATTGCGCTTATTTACTTATCTACTTGTGTACTTTATTTAATCTCATATATACATATACACAAACACTCAAAACATTCTAAGGTACCCTTACCCTACTTTTATTTAATCTCATATATACACATGCACACACTCTCATGTTATACTAAGGTATCCTTACCTTACCACAAAAAGTTGGTTTTTATGATGTTTTATGGATCACGAGCATAATTTGGATCCCGTTGTTTCTAATCTCCTTAAAGATTGTCTCATATGAGACGACCACTTTAAGTTGTTGAGTGCAAGCGTTACGGTTGCCTCCTTATATTTCGATGTTAAGACATAAAAGCCACGGTGATACGTGGACTAGTGTTTTTAACATCTCGTTGTATCTCAAATTTTATTGGTTGTTATTATCGTGATTGAGTCGCAAACATGAAAGACGCGGTGATACGTGCATATGTTCTACTCCACATTTTATCTCATTTTTATTTAAGATTTATCGTCAGGATGTCAAGTCATGCATGACCTTTCCGATTTTTAAATCTTAAGATATTATTTACAAGTTTCAAGAATTTAAATAAATTTTCCTTCTATTTAATCATATTAATCCTCAATCACAAAATTCTCATTTATATAATTTTATTTTTTTCTGTTATAATTAATTCTACTATGTTTTGATTTCACATAGTAAAGTTATTTTTTTTATTACACGCCACTATATTCATTATAACATTTCGTCTATGGTGATTTTTTTTCAATTTAAGTTAATATATTTCGAATTACTCCTAATGACTTTCAATATACCATCTTTGTGCATTAAGACTTTTTATAAACAAAATTTTTATCACATGGATTTCATTGTATTAAAGGTTTTATGATAAATTTTACCTTGGTAAAGTCCCATTATACAAATTTTAAATAGTCTTTAAAGTCCTCATACAAGATTTCATTAAAATTTTATTTTTTTATTATTTTATTATTATTTTTTTTACAATCCCGTTTACTTCGAACTAATATGTAAGGCCCCGGTCCCGGTGCCCTACTTTGGCGTTGTATTTACTCATAAACACAGTTCTAAATATCAGAGTTAATTAAAACTTTCGCGGAATAAATAAAACTTCAATCATTCATTACAAACATCCTTGTCTTTTAAAACATAACATAAATTTTAGCATTCAAAACATCATGAAAAATCTTCGGATGCTAGCCTTCTTAATTCTGCCACGTGTCCCTCTCAAACCAGTTGCCTCGGTCTGTTAACCTGCGTGCATATTAAAAGTCAGCTACGTTGAGTGAGTTCTAGTTAAGAGGCTCTGCCACTTGGACCCCGCTAGGGGCTGCCGCACCTAGAACCCCGCTGCTAGGGGCGCTGCCCCCGGACCTCCGTTCATTGAGGGTAATAATTAAACTAGAAACACGATATGGGTAGTGATAGTTAAATTGATACGTGTAATTGTTATACAGTTAGTCGTGCACAGCTCAAGAAAGGGATAACCATTAACGGTGAACGTAACCGAATTAAGGTGAGTTTCTAGCCCCACTTCCTTGTTATGTTTTCGGGGTTGTGTGCATACTCGATGTGACAGATAATACACTTACCTTAAGTGGTAAGTGTATGCTTGGTATGATTTATGTATGATGATTGCTTGACGGTGCGTGAACGATCTTCGGATATTGCATGTACCGTTAAGTGGTAGTTAAAGATATGATATATATATATGATGTATGAATGATATATGTAGGTTATGTATGTTATGTTGATAGTACGCAAACGATTTTCGGATATTGCACGTATTATTAAGGAAGGTACGTAAAGACAGGTATGTTACAGTTGCACGAAACAAAGGGACCAGACCCTAATAATATATGTGAGGATAGGGACCAGACCCTAATAATATCTGTGAGGATAGAGACCAGACCCTAATAATATCTGTGAGGATAGGGGCCAGACCCTAATAATATCTGTGATGTTGGGGACCAGACCCTTATAATATCTATGAGATTATAGGGCGGAAGGCTCTTTACGTAGTATGGATAGTTATGTATGTAAAGTAAAGTATGAATGATGTACTCACCTTCGGGTATGTGTGCAAGTATGAGAACAGATTGTATGTTGTATGATTAACTAGAACTCACTCAGCGTAGCTGACTTTTTAGTATGCACGCAGGTGAGTAGACTGAGGCAGCTCGCATGAGGGGAAGCACATGGCATGGACTTGATGAAGCTGACATCTTAAGGAAATGTTATGTTATCTTAAAAGACAATGTTTTATGTATAAATGATTTGAATGCTCGTTGAGACAATAATTAATGGTTATGTAATGTAATGTTTGAATGTTTTTAATATTCCGCGAATGTTTTTATTAACTCTGATTAATAGAACTATGTTAATGAGTAAATCCAACGTTAAAGTGAGGCACCGGTAACGGGGCCTTACACGAAAGTATGTATGCATGTAAGTATGGAAGAAAGAATGAATGTATGAATGTATGTAAGTATGTAAGGAAAGATGAAGGTATGTATCTTCGGATATGTATTTACGTAAGTATGTGAATGCAATGTATGTTGCCTGATTAACTAGAACTCAATCAGCGTAGCTGACTTTTATTATGAACGCAGGTTAACAGATTGAGACAACTGGTTTGAGAGGGACACATGGAAGAATTAAGGAAGCTGGCATTCGAAGATTTGTCATGATGTTTTGAATGCTAAAAATTATATGGGTAGTGATAGTTAATTGATACGTGTAATGTTATACAGTTAGATAGCTAAAGAAATGAATAACCGTTAACAGTGAAGGTAACTTCATCCAGGTGAGTTTCTAGCCCCACTTCCTTGTCATGTTTTCGGGGCTATGTGCATACTCGAGGTGATTAGTTAATACATTTACCTTAAGTGGTAAGTGTATGATATATATGATATATGTGATAGATATGAATGATTGCTTGTCGGTACGTGAACGATCTTCGGATATGCACGTACTGTCAGGTTATAAATAAAGATATGGATATTATATGTAATGTAAGGATGAAGGCTTGTCGATACGTGAACGATCTTAGGATATGGCACGTACTGTCAGGTTATAAATAAAGATACGAATATTGTATGTAATGTAAGGATGAAGGCTTGTCAATACGTGAACGATCTTCGGATATTGCACGTATTGCCGAGGGGAGTGATTAGCTCCTTACATGGATATTAAATAATAACTTATATACAGTGTTCCTCCTATGGATAATATATAGAGTTCCTTCTATGGATAATGTATATTGTTCCTTCTATGATTGCATAGTGTTCCATCTATGGATAGTATAACGTTCCTTCTATGGAAAGTATATAGGTGTTCCTTCTATGAGAAGTATATAGAGTGTTCCTTCTATGGATAATATATATAGAGTTCCTTCTATGGGTAATATATATAGAGTGTTCCTTTTATGGATAATATATATTGAGTGTTCCTTCTATGGAGAATATATAGCATGAGCATA